>NW_026864473.1:0-155244 GCF_026571515.1 Ruditapes philippinarum | reverse complement strand
ATTCAATTCAAATTTGACATATGGATATGTTAAAAGAATGCGCAGGCCAAGTTTGAATTTTGTCATGGTTCAAGGATTTTTTGCAGAGTTATGCCCCTTTCACTTTGAAAATAACATGAAATTTTCAGTTTCTGTTCATCATCTCCCCAACAGTGTTACATATTCAACTGAAATTTGACATATAAATATGTCAAAGGAATGCACAGGTCAAGTTCAAATTTGGTCATTGTTTGATGATTTTTGGCAGAGTTATGTCCCTTTCACTTTGAAAATAATATGAAATTTTCAGTTTCCGTTCATTATCTCCTGTAGGATATTACACATTCAACTCAAACTTGACATATGGATATGTCAAAGAAATGCGCAGGTCATCTTCGAATTTGGTCATGGTTCAATGATTTTTGGCAGAGTTATGCCCCTTTCACTTTGTAAATAACATGAAATTTTCAGTTTTTGTTCATTATCTCCCCAATAATATTACACATTCAATTCAAATTTGACATATGGATATGTTAAAAGAATGCGCAGGCCAAGTTTGAATTTTGTCATGGTTCAAGGATTTTTGGCAGAGTTATGCCCCTTTCACTTTCAAAATTACATGAAATTTTCAGTTTCTGTTCATTATCTCCCCAACAGTGTTACATATTCAACTGAAATTTGACATATGGATATGTCAAAGGAATGCACAGGTCAAGTTCAAATTTGGTCATCGTTCGATGATTTTTGGCAGAGTTATGTCCCTTTCACTTTGAAAATAATATGAAATTTTCAGTTTCCGTTCATTATCTTCTTTAGGGTATTACACATTCAACTCAAATTTGACATATGGATACATCAAAGAAATGCGCAGGTCAAAATGGAATTTTGTCATGGTTCAATGATTTTTGGCAGAGTTATGCCCTTTTAACTTTGAAAAAAAAGGAAATTTTCAATTCACATTCATTATCCCCCCAACAGTTGTACATTATCAACTCAAATTAAAGATATGGATATGTCATAAGAATGCATTGGTCAATTTCCAATTTGGTCATGGTTTGATGAGTTATCCCTCTTGAACTTTGAAAAAAAAATCAGAAATTTTAAGTTTCAGTTCATTTATAATCTCCCAAATGGTTGTACACATTCAACTCAAATTTGACATATAGATACGTTCAAGTTTGAATTTAGTCATGGTTCAATGATTTTGGACAAAGTTATCTTTCTTGAATGTTGGAAACATTTTGAATTTTCAGTTTCAGCACTCATACTTTTGTGGAAATGTATGTAGCCATTATTTTGGCTACAAATATGCAATATGCAATTTACAAAAGGTTAACACTGAATAGTTTCAGTGCCATGAACTTTGTATAAAAATGGATTGTATAAACATTGAATAGTTTTAAGGGCTTTGAACTTAAAATGAAAAAATAATTTGTGCAAACAAATTTGGAACTAAATATTATAACATCTGAAATTTTGGTTGCATGCGGGGGCATTCGTGGCGTGATGACACATTTCTAGTTTGAGTTATTGCCCTTTGTTAATTTTCATATTTCATTTTTGTCCTGGCCATTTCTCCTAAACTATATTGTTCACAAGGCGACTCGCGGAGTTCTAGTTATTATGTACATACATGTTTTGAAAAAACAGAGACTAAAACAAATGTTTTCTGAATTGGAATAAGCTACAGCTTAGATATTTGACATGAAACATTGTCTGGTGGACCTGTTTCAAGATTGTTTGAATTTCACCCTTGGGTCTAAATTCTGCCCTGCACAAGGGGACAGTGACCTACTTTCTTGTCTTTTGATGTACAGTCATGAAATTTGGACCATGTGCACAGTTTTAGATGTAAACTTGAATTTTGATATCAGCTGACCTAGATTTTGACATGACCTACTTTCTTGTCTTTTGATGTACAGCTATGAAATTTAGACCATGTGCACGGTTTTAGATGTTAAATTGAACTTTGATATCAGCTGACCTAGATTTTGATGATGTGACCTATTTTCTTGTCCGTTGATGTACAGTCATAAATTAAGGCCATGTGAAATATGACCTTGACCACCAAATTCACTAGACTCACCTGCAAACTACTCAAAGTTCAAATGTATAGAAACACTAATCCTACACTCATATATAGTGTTGTATTATATAATGCGGTGGCATAGCATATTTTACAAATGCAATCTTGTTTTTTGAGTTATTGCCCTTTGTTTATTTTCATACCTTATTTTTGTCTGAGCCATTTCTCATAAACTATAAAAGCTATGAACTTGAAACTTCATGGGATGATAGATCTCACTTAGATAAAGTTGATTTTCAAAAACCTGTACTCTGTACTTGTTGATTTTTAGCGATATAGTGATGGGGCTATGTCTGGCGTCCGTAGTCGTGCGTAGGGCGTCGTGCGTTGTCAACAATTGGGTTTGTAACAGTCTAGCAGTCACAGTTTTGATTGGATCATTGTCAAACTTTGTCAGAATGTTTGTCTCAATGAAATACAGATCGAGTTCGAAGATGGGTTATCTCCGGTCAAAAACTAAAAATAGAAAAAGCTTGTTAACACTCTAGTGGCTGCCGTTTTGATCCAAATATTCTGGAAATTTGTCAGGAAGGTTGTTTTGATGATTTCTAGGTCAAGTTCGAAGATGGGTCATCTCCGGTCAAAAACTAGGTCACAGGAGCTAAAAATAGAAAAAGCTTGTTAACACTCTAGTGGCTGCAGTTTTGATGCAAATATTCTGAAAATTTGTCAGGAAGGTTGTTTTGATGATTTCTAGGTCAAGAATAAAGATGGGTTATCTCTGGTCAAAAACTAGGTCACAGGAGCTAAAAATAGAAAAAGCTTTTTAAAACTATAGTGGCTGCAGTTTTGATCCAAATATTCTGGAAATTTGTCAGGAAGGTTGTTTTGATGATTTCTAGGTCAAGTTTGAAGATAGGTCATCTCCGGTCTAAAACTAGGTCACAGGAGCTAAAAATAGAAAAAGTTTGTTAACACTCTAGTAGCTGCAGTTTTGATCCAAATATTCTGGAAATTTGTCAGGAAGGTTGTTTTGATGATTTCTAGGTCAAGTATGAAGATGGGTTATCTCCTGTCAAAAACTAGGTCACAGGAGCTAAAAATAGAAAACCTTGTTAACACTCTAGTGGCTGCAGTTTAGATCTAAATATTCTAGAAATTTGTCAGGAAGGTTGTTTTGATGATTTCTAGGTCAAGAATAAAGATGGGTCATATCCGGTCAAAAACTAGGTCACAGGAGCTAAAAAATAGAAAAAGCTTGTTAACACTCTAGTGGCTGCAGTTTTGATCCAAATATTCTGAAAATTTGTCAGGAAGGTTGTTTTGATGATTTCTAGGTCAAGTTCAAAGATGGGTCATCTCGGGTCAAAAACTTGGTCACAGGAGCTAAAAATAGAAAAAGTTTGTTTACATTCTCGTGGCTGCAGTTTTGATCCAAATGTTCTGGAAATTTGTCAGGAAGGTTGTTATGATGATTTCTAGGTCAAGTTCAAAGATGGGTCATCTCGGGTCAAAAACTAGCTCACAGGAGCTAAAAATAGAAAAAGCTTGTTAACACTCTAGTGACTGCAGTTTTGATGGAGATATTCTGGAAATTTGTCAGAAAGGTTGTTTTGATGATTTCTAAGTCAAGTTCAAAGATGGGTCATCTGGTCAAAAACTAGGTCACAGGAGCTAAAAATAGAAAAGTTTGTAAAAACTCTAGTGGCTGCAGTTTTGATCCAAATATTCTGGAAATTTGTCAGGAAGGTTGTTTTGATGATTTCTAGGTCAAGTATGAAGATGGGTCATCTCGGGTCAAAAACTTGGTCACAGGAGCTAAAAATAGAAAAAGTTTGTTTACATTCTCGTGGCTGCAGTTTTGATCCAAATGTTCTGGAAATTTGTCAGGAAGGTTGTTATGATGATTTCTAGGTCAAGTTTGAAAATGGGTCATCTCCGGTCAAAAACTAGGTCACTGAAGCTAAAAATAGAAAAAGCTTTTTAACACTCTAGTGGCTGCAGTTTTGATCAAAATATCCTGGAAATTTGTCAGGAAGGTTGTTTTGATGATTTCTAGGTCAGCTTTGAATATGGGTCATCTCCAGTCGAAAATTAGGTCACATTGTCTTAATATGGAAAACCTTTTTAACACAATAGAGGTCACATTTTTGACTCAATTGTCATCAAACTTGGCTAGGATGCTTGTCTAAGACATTGCTTGGATGAGGTTGATGGGTCAGGGGAGCGATCCAGGGCCATCATGGCCCTCTTGTTAGTAATTGCCCTTTGTCAATTTTCTTATGTTATTTTTGTCTGGGCCTCTATGTATTTTAAAGAAATCTGACATGTGTCCGTTATTGATAACACAGCTTTGTGGGTCATTGTATAAAAGTTTTATCCATTGGATTATTGTATTATCAAAATTACTAAAAAACGCTTGTCCACCCAATAACTTAAGATTCCTTTGACCCTGAGTCTTGATATTTGGTATTTAGATTGATCATGGTTAGTAGATGATCCCTATTGATTTTAAGGTGACAGAAGTCAAGGTCACAGGGATTTTAATATAATAAGCTTGTCTGCTCAAATGCTTAAGAATGCCTGTCAGCAGTGTATTGATTTTCACATTTTAAGCATGTAGAATACATAACTTAGAAATGCACTGGCTTAGTAACCTCAGATTTGGCAGGGAGGTTGTCCTTGGCCACTGTTGATCCTGACAAAGTGGTATGCGGGGGTATTCACGCCATGGCAGTGGCAGTTCTAGTTTTGAGCTGTTGTAAATTCAGTAAGTTCGCTATCTAGAGATGTCCGTTCTATATCACTTACTTTTGGTATAGTTGGATCCATTAAATTAAATTTAGTTGTTTTTTGTTCAACCTCTTTATAACGATTTTTATAGAAGCGCTTCTGCTCTTCTATTATTTCATTTTGTTTTGACATTATTCGGCCACTTACCGTAAAATTAACCCTTTACCTCATATATACGAGAAACAACGCACTTTCGACCCCCTCCCCCTTTTTTAGGCCTGAAATAGTGAAAAAATGTCCTATTTGGGCCCCAAACACATGGTTTAGTTTGAGAAATGTTGCTAAAAAAAAGTGAGCACTTTTTCGGCGCCGCCCCCATCCAAAAGATACATCAGGGGATTGCCAGAAGGGGGATGTGCCCCCTTCTGTTTGGGGGGTTTGAAGCGGGGCGGAGTCCGCCTCATCGCCAAGAAAATTTTGGACTTGTGAGAGGCTTAAAATGACCCCAGGTGGATCATAAGGTAACGTGTAACCAACGCTGAAAAGCCTTTGCTTCTATCTCAATCCCTTGAGAACTTGCAGCACTTTGAAATAAATTTTGATGAAAAAAATCGAGGCAAAATAGTGATTTTTGGCAATTTTGAGATGTCCCCTCGTTGCCATGGTAACAGGAAATTTAAGACTGAGCATGTCGTTACAAAGGCAATGGTCCAGTCAACATTTGTGCCAAGTTTGATTAGTATTGAAGCATTTTTCATAGTTTCATAGCAGTTTGAACTTGTAAGAGGAGGCTTTTCAGTGAAAATGGCCATTTTTCACAATATGCTCATGGGGGAAAGGGTTAACTAAAAAAATTATAAATGTTACAAAACAACAATTTTTCACCAAAATTAGGTAAAAGACCACATGTTAACATGGAAAAACTAGATTTTGGGTGATTCCAAAGTTTTACATCATTTTTTGTTAACCCTTTACCTCATATATACGGGAAACAACGCACTTTCGACCCCCCCCCCTTTTTTAGGCCTGAAATAGTGAAAATTTGTCCTATTTGGGCCCCAAACACATGGTTTAGTTTGAGAAATGTTGCTAAAAAAGTGAGCACTTTTTCGGCGCCGCCCCCATCCAAAAGATACATCAGGGGGATGTGCCCCCTTCTGTTTGGGGGGTTTGAAGGGGGGCGGAGTCCCCCTCATCGCCAAGAAAATTTTGGACTTGTGAGAGGCTTAAAATGACCCCAGGCCGATCATAAGGTAACGTGTAACCAATGCTGAAAAGCCTTTGCCTCTATCTCAATCCCTTGAGAACTTGCAGCACTTTGAAATAAATTTTGATAAAAAAAATCGAGGCAAAAATAGTGATTTTTGGCAATTTTGAGATGTCCCCTCGTTGCCATGGTAACAGGAAATTTAAGACTGAGCATGTCGTTACAAAGGCAATGGTCCAGTCAACATTTGTGCCAAGTTTGATTAGTATTGAAGTATTTTTCATAGTTTCATAGCAGTTCGAACTTGTAAGAGGAGGCATTTCAGTGAAAATGGCCATTTTTCACAATATGCTCATGGGGGAAAGGGTTAAACGCCCCTGCCCTAATAAAGGCCCCCCCCCCCCAGGTTTTTTGACAAGGAAAAAAAAATACTCACCAGTGCAAAATTCAAGAGTAAATCCATAACTATTCAAATCCTTCAAAATCCACTTTATTTAATAGATAACACAAAAAGAATCATAAAAGTTTTAAAACTTTTAACACTTTTAACGTTATTCAACACTAAACGTAACAGTACAATGTTTACAATATCCAATGACACGTGTACATGTACATAGAAATGTACCGTGAGTCTGACGTTTTTAGAAAAGTTAATGACCAGGACTGTCACAGTCAGACACCTGATCATCTGAATCACTGTTTTGATCAGATTCAGACAGTTCTGCAGCCACATTTTCCAGCACCTGCTCACCTATGTTCACATCATCGGGATCGAACCCTTCAAAGTCCGATTCGACAGTTTCGTCATCAGAAACATGATTAAAGAGATGATCTTCAGTTCCATCCAACTCTGTAGAAATCCCGCACTTTTTAAATGACTTCCGAATCATATCAGGGGTAACAGTATCCCAGGCAGTTTTAATTCACTTGAGAATCAGAGACTTGGGGGGTGCCCTTCGATTCCCTTCAGGAGTTAAGTCCACAGGCCCAGAAAACAGCCACTCATCATATAATTCAGCAAACTTTCCCTTAAATGGCTTGTTCCATGAAACGTCTGCCGGCTGTAAACATGACGTGCAGCCTCCTGGTATTACACTCATGTCAGTGTTGCAGTGTGTATGTAAATAATCCTTGACCTTATCAGTCAAATGCGCGCGAAATGCGTCCCAAACAAGTAAGCGCCGGCTTGTTTGATTTCTGCCCCAGAGTTTTTTCAGCCAAAATAAAATGCTCTCTTCATTTGCCCAAGATTTTTTACCGCTGCCGCACATGTACACGATAATTCCACATGGAATGTCACCTCTAGGTAAAGGTCGTACTCCAGACAAATGGACCAGTGGCGAAAGTTTTGTCCTGTCTGCATAGGCGCCTAAAGTAACGGTGATTTTCTCTTTTTCACATCCTGTAGATTTTACAGTTATATTATTCTGTCCACGAATGTCATACGTTGCTTTCCCGGGCATTTCAAGATTGGCGTTTCATCCATATTGCCTGTTTCTGACAAGTTACGAATACGAATAACAAAACGTAGAAATTTGTCAATAAGTCCATCAGTAATTTCAACTGATTTCTGGGCAATGTGGGTAGTGTGACGGAATGAAATGTTATGACGTCTTTTAAAGCACCTAAACCAACCGCAGGATGCCTTAAATGACTGTGACCCGTTCTGTAGGTGTAATCTAAGTGCTTCGTGTCTTAGGGCCTTCCTAGTAACACGCACTCCTTTCCCCGGACGTTCATTAAACCACAGCAACAGCTGCTGGTCAATGTCTCTGTATCGAACTTGTCTACCCCCGCCAGGTGCACGTTTACGACTCTTGCAGGCAGCTGCTTGCAACGTTTCTTTAGCTTTACACCACTCTGGAACGCGTTTCTTGTCAACATTAAAGAATTTGCTTGCCTTGTGTTTACCAACTTGCTCGGCAATACCAACAACTTTTAATTTAAAGAAGCGCTGTAAAATCGATGTGTTGGTTGCTTTTGCTCCATGATTTAGCAGTTAAATTTCATCAGCGTTATGTGTGTTGTTAAATATACATTGTCTACACATTTATCGATCGATTACGTCATCGAGCCACCTGTGAGACAGATAAACATGACTGAGGTCACGTTGGCTATAAACTGATGCTGTTTACATGTATTAATCTGGCATAGCTTGATTTTAGGATTTTTGGATTTAGGAAAAATTGTGTTTTAATAAACGGGGCGCCCCCCCTTTGGAAAATGTTACGCCCCCCCCCTGGGGCGTTTAATAGGAATTTTACGGTACTTCTATTTGAATCATAACCTTTTATTCAGAATTTCTTTTTTCTAAATTTGCAAACAATTTACTATTTTTCTCATTATATTCTACATTTAACGCTTTTGATCCTAATATTATTCCATTTATCTTCTTATTGTAGATTTCGTATAACTCTTCTTTATTTTTTTTCTATTTCTGACTTTATTTTATCAATATCACTTTATAAGGAACAAGAACTCAATGTTTGTTCTAAGTTAATTAATTTTAAATTTATTTCTTTTTCCTTTTTAGCTCACCTGTCACAAAGTGACAGGGTGAGCTTTTGTGATCGCTTTTCATCCGGCGTCCGGCGTCCGTCCGGCGTCCGTAAACTTTTACTTTAAATGACATCTCCTCATAAACCACTAAGCCAATTTCATCCAAACTTTACAGGAATGTTCCTTTGGTGGTCACCTTTAAAAATTGTTCAAAGAATTTAATTCCATGCAGAACTCTGGTTGCCATGGCAACCAAAAGAGAAAACTTAAAATATCTTCTTCTAAAAACCCCAAAGAGCTAGAGCTTAGATTTTTGGCATGAAACATCTTCTGGTGAGTGTCTACCAAGTTTGTTCCAATAAAAGCCCTGGGGTCAAAATTGGCCCCGCCCCAGGGGGTTATTGATTTTCCCTATATGCATATAGTAAAAACTTAAAAAATCTTCTTTTAAAGAACCTAAAGAGCTAGAGCTTAGATATTAAGCATGAAACATCTTCTAATGGGTGTCTAGGAAGTTTGTTCAAATAAAAGCCCTAGGGTCAAAATTGGCCCTGCCCCAGGGGGTCATTGATTTTCCCTATATGCATATAGTAAAAACTTAAAAAATCTTCTTTTAAAGAACCAAAAGAGCTAGAGCTAAGATATTTAGCATGAAACATCTTCTAATGGATGTCTACCAAGTTTGTTCAAATAAAAGCCCTGGGGTCAAAATTGGCCCCGCCCCAGGGGGTCATTGATTTTCCCTTAATACATATAGTAAAAACTTAAAAAACTTCTTTTAAAGAACCCAAAGAGCTAGAGCTAAGATATTTAGCATGAAACATCTTCTAATGGGTGTCTACCAAGTTTGTTCAAATAAAAGCCCTGGGGTCAAAATTGACCCCGCCCCAGGGGGTCATTGATTTTCCCTATATGCATATAGTAAAAATTTAAAAAATCTTCTTTTAAAGAACCAAAAGAGCTAGAGCTAAGATATTAAGCATGAAACATCTTCTAATGGATGTCTACCAAGTTTGTTCAAATAAAAGCCCTGGGGTCAAAATTGGCCCTGCCCCGGGGGTCATTCATTTTCCCTATATGTGTAAAACTACTGTGAGCAAAAATTGAAAAATCTTCTTTGAAAAAACTCAAATAGCAAGAGTTTAGATATTAAGCATGAAGCATCTTCTAGTGAGTGTCTTCAAAGTTTGTTCAAATAGAAGCCCTGGAGTCAAAATTGGCCCTGCCCCGGGGGACATTGATTTTCCTTATACAAGTATAGCAAAAACTTAAAAACCTTCTTTTAAAAAACCCGAATAGCTAGAGTTTAGATATTAAGCATGAAACATTTTCTAGTAAGTGTCTACAAAGATTGTTCAAATAAAAGCCCTGGGGTCAAAACTCGCCCTGCCCTAGGTGTGTCATTGTTTTTAACTATATGTGTAAAGAAAAAACTTTAAAAAATCTTCTTTTAAAAATCCCAACGAGCTAGACCTTAGATGTTTAGCATGAAACATCTTCAAATGGTTGTCTACAAAGTTTGTTCAAATAAAAGCCCCGGGCTTTAAACTGGCCTTGCTCCAGGGGCCTATGTACAGGTGAGGGACTTCAGGGCCATCATGGCCCTCTTGTTTTCATCATCTTGTTTGGTTTTACTTGCAAAATTAATAGTTTCGTTTCTAATATTTCCTTCCATTTTCCCACATTGTATTTGGTATCATAGCGGTTTCTCCAATAATTTTTCGTATAACGTTTTGGTATTCATATTTAAGTAGTAAACTGTTATTAGTCCCCTACTGGTTTACCGGAGGGGACTTTAGGTTTACCGTCCGTCTGTCAGTCCGTCAGTCCGTCCTGACAAAACTGGATCCCGCAATAACGCTAAAAGTACTGAAAATTTTTTTATGAAACTTGATATATGGATAAATGGCAGTATATATGGAGATTATGCATGTCTTTTCCTTTTCTTCCTATGTTGAAAATTCTGGTTGCCATGGCAGCAAATATTCCAAAATAAATATATCTAGCTGTTCAAAAATTGAGATATCATCATTTTTTGTTCCATAGATATTATTATACTATATATGTGTTCATTGTCTTTTCAAACTCAATTGCTATTAATCTACCACAAACTATTTTTGTATATGTTAAACTTTTTGCAATCGAATTTGCTGTTAATTTAGAAGCATACGCCAGCATTATTATTAGTATTTCCACTGAAAAAAGCCGGTCCATCCCTATCTGATGTCCATTTAAGATATCGTTTTGTGTTTAAATGCGTTTCTTGTGAAAAACATATATCATACTTTTGTAAATTTAGCCAGTTAAAAACTTCTTTCACCTCCATATAAGTGACATTGTCAGCCATCTCAACCTGAAGTTTACCTCTGTAGTCCTCTGTATCCATAACAATGATACCAGACCCCTTATCCGCTGGACGTATAACTAAAGTATTATTATTTAAGAGCTCTTTCATTGCTTGTTCTTCAGTTCTTGTAATATTTGTTTTAAATTTTCTTTTTAGCCCATTAATTATATCATCTTTTACTTTCTTGATGTACGAGTCTAACCATTTATCCCTACCTGCACTTGGCTTCCACGTTGACTGCTTCTTTTTACTGTCATATTCATTTTGTGTATCGTTTTCTGTTTTCTTGTCATGTAGTCTCATTCGGCGTTCCCACGTGTTTAAATCAGTTACAAGTTTGCCTTTATCTATATTTCTCTGTGTTGGTACAAATTTCAATCCTTTTGATAGTAGAGATAGCTGTGCATCACTCAGCGTTGTCGACGACATGTTAACAACAGCTTCCTGTTTACCAATATCTGTAATTCCGGAATTTGGAATATTTATACCCCCGCACAACAAAGTTGTAAGGGGGGTATACTGGAATCAGCTTGTCCAGACGGCCGGACTTACCCCCGCACAACAAAGTTGTAAGGGGGGTATACTGGAATCAGCTCGGCCTTCCGGCTGTCCGTCGGTTTTTTCTTTTCCGCCCAATAACTTAAGATTCCTTTGACCCTTAGTCTTCATATTTGGCATGGAGGTTAGTCATGATTAGTAGATGACCCCTATTGATTTTGAGGTCACTAGGTCAAAGGTCAAGGTCACAGGGGCCTTGACTTCCAAAAAGCTTGTCCGCCCAATAACTTAAGATTCCTTTGACCTACAGTCTTCATATTTGGCAGGGAGGTTAGTCATGATTAGTAGATGACCCCTATTGATTTTGAGGTCACCAGGTTAAAGGTCAAGGTCACAGGGGCCTTGACTTCAAAAAGCTTGTCCGCCCAATAACTTAAGATTCCTTTGACCTACAGTCGTCATATTTGGCATGGAGGTTAGTCATGATTAGTAGATGACCCTTATTGATTTTGAGGTCACCAGGTCAAAGGTCAAGGTCACAGGGGCCTTGACTTCAAAAAGCTTGTCCGCCCAATAACTTAAGATTCCTTTGACCCATAGTCTTCATATTTGGCATGGAGGTTAGTCATGATTAGTAGATGACCCCTATTGATTTTGAGGTCACCAGGTCAAAGGTCAAGGTCACAGGGGCCTTGACTTCAAAAGCTTGTCCTCCAAATAACTTAAAGATTCCTTTGACTACAGTTGTCATATTTGGCAGTGAGGTTAGTCATGATTAGTAGATGACCCCCATTGATTTTGAGGTCACCAGGTCAAAGGTCAAGGTCACAGGGGCCTTGACTTCAAAAAGCTTGTCCGCCCAATAACTTAAGATTCCTTTGACCCATAGTCTTCATATTTGGCATGGAGGTTAGTCATGATTAGTAGATGACCCCTATTGACTTTGAGGTCACCAGGTCAAAGGTCAAGGTCACAGGGGCCTTGACTTCAAAAAGCTTGTCCGCCAAATAACTTAAGATTCCTTTGACCCACAGTCTTCATATTTGGCATGGAGGTTAGTCATGATTAGTAGATGACCCCTATTGACTTTGAGGTCACCAGGTCAAAGGTCAAGGTCACAGGGGCCTTGACTTCAAAAAGCTTGTCCGCCCAATAACTTAAGATTCCTTTGACCTACAGTCGTCATATTTGGCATGGAGGTTAGTCATGATTAGTAGATGACCCTTATTGATTTTGAGGTCACCAGGTCAAAGGTCAAGGTCACAGGGGCCTTGACTTCAAAAAGCTTGTCCGCCCAATAACTTAAGATTCCTTTGACCCATAGTCTTCATATTTGGCATGGAGGTTAGTCATGATTAGTAGATGACCCCTATTGATTTTGAGGTCATCAGGTCAAAGGTCAAGGTCACAGGGGCCTTGACTTCAAAAGCTTGTCCTCCCAATAACTTAAGATTCCTTTGACCTACAGTTGTCATATTTGGCAGTGAGGTTAGTCATGATTAGTAGATGACCCTCATTGATTTTGAGGTCACCAGGTCAAAGGTCAAGGTCACAGGGGCCTTGACTTCAAAAAGCTTGTCCGCCCAATAACTTAAGATTCCTTTGACCCATAGTCTTCATATTTGGCATTGAGGTTAGTCATGATTAGTAGATGACCCCTATTGACTTTGAGGTCACCAGGTCAAAGGTCAAGGTCACAGGGGCCTTGACTTCAAAAAAGCTTGTTCGCCAAATAACTTAAGATTCCTTTGACCCACAGTCTTCATATTTGGCATGGAGGTTAGTCATGATTAGTAGATGACCCCTATTGACTTTGAGGTCACCAGGTCAAAGGTCAAGGTCACAGGGACCTTGACTTCAAAAAGCTTGTCCGCCCTATAACTTAAGATACCTTTGACCCACAGTCTTCATGTTTTGGCATGGAGGTTAGTCATGATTAGTAGATGACCCTATTGATTTTGAGGTCACCAGGTCAAAGGTCAAGGTCACAGGGCCTTGACTTCAAAAAGCTTGTCCGCCAAATAACTTAAGATTCCTTTGACCCACAGTCTTCATATTTGGCATGGAAGTTAGTCATGATTAGTAGATGACCACTATTGACTTTGAGGTCACCAGGTCAAAGGTCAAGGTCACAGGGACCTTGACTTCAAAAAGCTTGTCCGCCCTATAGCTTAAGATTCCTTTGACCCACAGTCTTCATGTTTGGCATGGAGGTTAGTCATGATTAGTAGATGACCCCTATTGATTTTGAGGTCACCAGGTCAAAGGTCAAGGTCACAGGGACTTTGACTTCAAAAAGTTTGTTTGCCCAATAACTTTAGATTCCTTTGACCCACAGTCTTCATATTTGGCATGGAGGTTAGTCATGATTAGTAGATGACCCCTATTGACTTTGAGGTCACCAGGTCAAAGGTCAAGGTCACAGGGGCCTTGACTTCAAAAAGCTTGTCCGCCCATTAACTTAAGATTCCTTTGACCCACAGTCTTCATATTTGGCATGGAGGTTAGTCATGATTAGAAGATGACCCCTTTTGATTTTGAGGTCATTGGATCAAAGGTCAAGGTCATAGGGACTTTGACTTCAAAAAGTTTGTCCACCCATTTACTTAAGATTCCTTTGACCCACAGTCTTCATATTTGGCATGGATGTTGATCATGACTTTAAGGTGACCCCTATTGATTTTGAGGTCACTAGGTCAAAGGTCAAGGTCACAGGGACCTTGACAAAAACAAAGCTTTTCTTCTCAATTGCTAAAGAATGTCCTGTCCGCAATGTATTGATTTTGACATTTTCACATTTGAAGCATGTAGAATACATAACTTAGCAATGCACTGGCTTAGTAACCTCAGATTTTGCAGGGAGGTTGTCCTTGAGCTCTAAATGGCCACTGTTGATTCTGACAAAGTGGTATGCGGGGGTATTCACGCCATGATAGTGGCAGTTCTAGTTTCATTAGCTTCCGGTGACGTCCTCTTTAATTTATCCGTGCACGGTTTTGGGGAATGAATCAAGTCATTGGGGTTGTGTACATCTAGTTCCGGTTTGTGGGGCATGCGCAAAACATCAAAATGATCACTCATATGTCTTAAGCATAAATAGCTACTTCTTGATGAATCACCCTCCTGCATAGGAAACTTAAGCCAATTATTTTTTAGACCACATATCACATTCACATATATGTCGATTCCATAACACATTGCTGCAGTTGTAACTTCCGCCTCAGTAGCCCATGAACACGTTTCTCCATTTAGTAATAGCATGTTCCGTACATGATCTCTAAAACTGCCATCAATCAAATTTGAAAAGTACAACTCATTATTTTCTATGTATTCTACTGTCGTATTCCTAACTTCTCTATGTTTAGATGAATCCCCCAGAATCTCATAAGCAACACAACGGAAGAAACAATTCCCATCTTTTTCTACTTCTATCAAACTGCCATTTGGATTATTCTGTCGCGTAGCTTTAAGTTTTTTCATTTTTTTTTTTTTTTTCAAATGTAGAAGATTTATCTTCAATTGTAATTAAATAGATTCGAGATTACTCATTTCTGTAGAGAAAATGTCTTCACTAACATGTAATTTAAATGTATTTACCAATTCATCGTGTTTTGTTGTTGCACTAGACACTACTCTGTTACAAACATCTACTGCTACATTCATCAATGATCGTGAAGTAGACAAAAGTATATCTTCTACCCGCCGTTTTTCCGCTCCATTTATGTCAAAGTCCAATTTCCATTTGATATCAAAACCGTTTGGCACTAATTGTTTTTCTAAGCACTCCTTCAAAAAATGTTTATGACTATCATATCGATTTATTTATCTATCAATTTCCGTAGGCGGCTCAATTCCACTGCTTCCGTAGCCTGTTTCATATTTGTTGTTGGTTTATAAAAGTAAAATCTCTAACTTGCCGTATATAATCAAAAACGCTATTTTAAATTTGCCGTAGCTTTCGGCCTTGCGGCCTTCTTCAGCAGCATTTATTTTACATACAAATATATCAAACAAAACAATGGAAGTGACGTAACCTCAAAGAACGACGCCCGCCGTGGCGTTGTTTGCCGTCTGCCGCTACGGTCTATAGGTTCTTAATTTATTTTTCCACAAATTTTCTATTGTTTTTCTGTATTGGTCATTCCCGTATAGCTTTTCCAGCCCCATTATCGAAAAATCATTAACTGTGTGGTCGTTTGTGTAAAAATGCGCCGCTAACGGATCGTTGTACTGGGTTCGTATTCTGGATAAATTAAGAAGGTGTCTTTGGTACAACGTATCCCCTGTTTCTCCAATATAAATATAACGTTCGCAACGCTAACAATAAACTGCATACACAACATTCGTAGATTTGCAGGTGATCTGATTTCAAACCTTATACGAGGCCCCGTTCACACCACTGAATGTGTCTGCTTCAATAACGTACGGACAAATCGCACACTTTTTAGATCTGCAAGGAGCACTCGAATTCGGCTGTTGAAAAAATAGTTTATTGTGTTTCTTATGAACGAGAATGTCCTGTAGGTTATTATCTCTTCTAAATGCCGCAATTGGAGGATTCGGGAATATTTCCTTCATTCTATCTGAGGTGTGCAATTCAGGTAGGTGTTTTCGTACTAATTGTCCTACATTCGGGAGCGCTCTGGAAAATGTCAATACCAAGGGGATTCTTTCAGTGTTTTCTTTATCTTCATTATACTGTAATAGGTCACTTCTTTTCTTACTATCTACTTTATTATGCCCCCACTTCGAAGAAGAGGGGGTATATTGCTTTGCACTTGTCGATCCGTCCCGTCCGTCGGTCCGTAGACCAAATGGTTTCCGAGTGATAACTAAAGAACCTTTAGGCCTAGGAACTTCAAACTTGGTATGTAAACCTATACACTAAACCCACAGATAAACACCTGTACTTGCATAAAAATTTGTCTCATCCGGAATCGACAAAAAAATCAATACCATATGGACTTGCTCTCCGTGCTAAGCGAATATGTACTAACGCTACGAATTACAAACAACATAGAGAGAATATTAAAACTCTATGAAGATCGACATATTGAAACAGAATTAAACAAGATATGTTTGTAAAACATGTATGCCCCCTATCGGCAGCCAATTAGTCATGTGATCAGGTTATCATCTCATTAGTAAAATTGAAATTAAACATTTTTTTTACAAACAGATTTATCAATATAAATTACATTTTTAATCAATATGTTACTTTTAAATACTAATGTAATGGTGTAGTTTATAATCTTAACCAATTATACATGCAATTTTAATACTCTCTTGTTTTTATTTGTTTGGGTCGTCAGACCAAACAAATAATGGTAGCGAAATTTCAGAGTCTAATGCTGTTAATTGCAAATGCCGAAAAGTAGTCCACTTTTTTGAAGCGGTTACTCCCCTTTATATGTACACTAACGCCGAAAAAATCAGGGGAGATCACTGCGTAAAGATGGTCAAAGACAGACACATTAATTTTCAAGCAAAATAATTCCCGAATGGTCGAAGATTTCTAATATTGTTTTATTGTATTTTCTGATCGAAAATAAGTAAATACAAAGCGGACATTCAATCTCTGACACAGTGGTTAACGACAAACCTAACAACAAGTAGTTCTCAAAACAGCTTAAAACTAGCGATTTAAAAGAAAGAAATATTTTTATTTTGTTACAAGTATCCAACAAATTACAATGCATTCAAAGTTTAAAATAGCGTTGGCTTATAGAATTGTCAATAAATGCACAATCACAAATTACGCGGATGAATATGATTTTATCAATGAAAATACTATTTTAGCGATGTGGATTACCGAATACTACACAAACCGAGTAGTGGAATATATAGATTCTACATGTCGGACTGTTTGGGCGAGAAGATTTTCGCTAAATTATTCACTTCAATTTTAAACAACAGGTTTATCCTGAACAAAATACCTCGAAAAAAATAAGGATTACAAACCCGAAATGCAATGGTAGTTCTAAATTAAGAATGACCTGATGTTATTAATACATTGTTTGTATAACTTCTCCGTAGTGCAGGGGTAATGCACTCGCTTAGTGAGTGAGAGGTCTGGAGTTCAAATCCCAGTCAAGGAAACTTTTTTTTTTTAATTCTTTTTTAAGTGTCTTTGTTAAGGAAGTAGCCATGATATGCAAGGATAAAGTGTAGCTGTCGTAAAAAATGAACATAAATGATATTTTGATGCAACTCTAGTTATGCAGAATTCCGTATGTATCAAACTCTGGTGCCTTGCAAAATGAATTATAATACATAACAAGAGCTGTCGGTAGGACAGCACGCTCGACTATTCTAAGTGCTTGATAGTAAAAGAGCCTTGATAATGTTAAATTTTCTAAGTTCACAAAAGGGCTATTTTTTTTTTATAAATTCATGTTATAGGCCTTAGAGAGAGTCTAATTATACAGTATTGGCTTGGCTATTCGTAAGGTAATGTCACAAGGGTGTTTTATTGAGTATAATAATACTAATTACCTATGAATACATAAACTTGACAGAAAAGGTACAAAGGCTTTTTATTAAGATGTTTATCAAGTAAATTACTGCTTTATTATTATGAATGCATAAAATTGTCCCAAAAAAGGCACACACCCTTCAGTAGTTATGGAGATAACAGCTTACAAGCAAAACTTTACCATGAATTTTTAAGTTGAAAAAGGGGAGAAAATCAGCCTAAATGCAAGATAGAATTATGGATCTTTGTCAGTGACCTACAATAATGACCCTAAATGCATATGTGAAGTTTTAAATAAATATCTATAATAGTTATCAGGCGCGTAGCTAGCCTATAAAGAATGCGGATTCAAAATAATCTAGGGGGGTCAGGGGGCATGCCCCCCCCTGAAAATTTTGAAATAAATGGTGCAATTTGGTGCGTTTTGGGGCCTCCAGAGAGCTTTCTTGACCAACGAAAATCCATTTATTTTAGCATAAAAATGGAGATGAATAGCTTTACTTTCGTTTATTTCAACTAGTCTACATTTCACAGCAAGTCTAACTTGCGGCCTTTGCTGGCCGCAAACTCGTTAATGATAAATTATCAATGTTTTTTTCATAAAAATTCCATGTATCAATATAACTAATCTACCAAGAAGGAAATATTTCAAAAATGCAGAGTAATACGACAAATGCACCAGAATTTTTCACATTTGCATCATGAATTCACTGATTCAGGTTGGTTAGTTCAAAATGTTGTCAGTCCCGCTAGAATCGGTTCACAGACATGGTCAAACATGTCATTACTCAACAAACAGACCGAAACAAATAAACACTAGGCATACATAGTAACATTTTAGTTATAATTACCTCTTTTCTATCGCTGATTCTGCTGATGACTTCTTTAAGAACTCGATGTAAACATTTGTTTACATTTCGAAAATACGGCGCGTGCAAACTTCCGACTTTGAAGAGCTGCAAAGGCCGACAACTTTTCAAAAAAATACTACGGTATGGTGTACGATTTAGGCTATATGATTTATAAAGTATTCAGTGTGGTAATTATCAGATCTGGCGAACGCGGCTGAATTTCAAACCACATTTTTTTTACTAAAAATTTTTTTTTGGTCAAAATAATGTGGATTCACCTGCGTACTCGCGTATAGGCAGCTACGCGCCTGGTTATTGAGATATGTAAAACTTGCATGTAAACATTTACCAAGAGACTAAGTAGAAAAGGGGATATGAATCAGCCTTAATGCAAGCTAGAGTTATGGAACTTGGTCAGTGACATACAATTATGACCCTTTAACTATGACCCTAAGTACATGTGTAAAGTTTCAAGTAAATATCTTTGAAGACCTTTAAGCTTTAACCAAAATTTCTTAATTTCAAAGGGGCAAATAATTCTGCAAATATTGCAGGCAGAGTTATGCAATTTTGCAAACTGATGTACATTGCTACTATAAAAAAGTATTGTAAATTTCAATTGAATATCTCAAGCAATAATTGAGATATTTGACTTTACAAAAAAACTTTAACCAAAATTTCTAAGTTTTAAAGGGGCATAATTCTGTCAATATTGTAGGTAGAGTTATCCAACTTGTTAATCTGATGAACCTTGTTACTATAAATAAGTATTGAAGTTTCAATTGAATATCTCAAGCAAAAATTGAGATATTTGACTTTACAAAAAAACTTTAACAAAAAATTCTAAGTTAAAAAGGGGCATAATTCTGTCAATATTGTAGGCAGAGTTATCAAACTTGTCAATCTGATGTACCTTGTTACTATAAATAAGTATTGTATGTTTCAATTGAATATCTCAAGCAATAATTGAGATATTTGACTTTACAAAAAACTTTAACCAACGCTGACGCCGAAGCCGGGGCGACTACAATAGCTCTCATATTCTTCGAATAGTCGAGCTAAAAATAAACTTATACAGGAAAATACATACAGATATACAGTACGATTTAGATTGCAAATATCAGAAAATACCACAGAACTTGCAGCCCTTTGATTCTTTATAAATATACATGCTTATAGTAAGCTCCAGGATTATTTACATCTGTGTTAAACAACAGTTAAAGTCGTTAGCCCTGATTTAGAATAATATGGTTTTCTTCAGGCCGTTCACATATAAATTCACCGTGGCTGAAGGGTTTTCGCGCTCGCTTAGGAAGCGAGAGGTCTGGAGTTCAAATCCCAGTAAAGGCAACTAATTTTTTTCAAATTGTTTAAGTCAAATAAACATTGGATTGAATATCAGTGTTGCAATTAGTCTAATAGCCAATTTACTACAATTAAAACGCTGAATTATTAAAATGCAGCTTGCTTCTTAGATATCTGGGAGTTAGGTCAAGGTCACTTGCTTATAATAGAATTTTCAGCTTTTACTCAATAGCTTAAGTACACTTTGACCTATTGATACTTAACTTGGCAAGTATGTAGCTTACATGAAAATACAGCCTGGCATTTGCTTCTCAGATATCTGGTATATTTTTATTCTGAACTATTGAAACCAACTTTCTGTGTTTGTACAAATAACAGCATCATTTTTACTTCACTGCCATACTTCATTCCTAATTCCTGTCACATCAATATTTGGTTGTTGAAAATCTGGTTTTGTCACATTGTGGCGCTTCTTGTTTATATTTGGCATGTAAGAATGTTAGGTCACTGGCCAAAGCCCATAACTGTAACCTGGATTTACACAGAATTATGGCCCTTTTTGAACTTGGGCAATTTTACATTATTAAGGCTCTTGTACTGAGAATAAGTGAACTACGAAAAGAAGCAAGTTCTATTATCTTCTACTGGTAATATGCTTTTATACCTCAAACAAAAATTAGACTATATTTTTCTTTCACATTTGTGCTATTTACAAAAGTACATTAGTAAACTGTCTTGGAAGCACATTTTTGTCTTTTAAATTTGCCATTGGCGTATTACAACCCGCTGGAGCTCTTGTAAAATAATTGATCCGTGTCATGACAAAACCAACACAGAGCGTGTGCGACCAGCATGGATCCAGACCAGCCTGCGTATCCGCACAGTCTAATCAGGATCCATGCTGTTCGCTATCAGTTTCTCTACTTGTAATAATGTTGGTAAGCGAACAGCATGGATCCTGATCAGACTGCACGGAAGCGCAGGCTGGTCTGGATCCACGCTGGTCGCAAACCCATTATGTTGGTTTTGTCGTGACACGGCTCAATTATTTTTAGAAAATATATACAAGTATTTCTCAGTGGTACAGAGGTATTTTACTGCAGAGAGTTAGTACTACAGTTAGCCCTATATGTACTCTCTTGTTGATCTTAATGTGCTGTTTCTAGGAACTGTGTGGTTGACCATAACCTTTGTTATCAGGAGCTGTTTGTTGGATATGTGTTTTCAGAATTATTTAAGTACATAATAATTATATATATATTTTAATATATATTGCAGGAACTGTGGAGGGTTTGATGATTCCATCTAAGGAGGGCATTCCAATAAATACTATAACACTCAAATGGTGCACACCCAAATCTAGTGTTCAAGGTAATTATACTCAGATACAAAAGCCTGTTTATATCAGGTTAGATAAATTCAATATTGGACAATGCAATAACAAGACACTATAAAGCAAAACTTAAGGCATTACGTGAATTTTACTACAAATGGTCATCATTTTTTATCTCACCTGTCACAAAGTGAGCTTTTGTGATAGCTTTTCTTTCTGTGTCTGTCTGTCCATCTGTTGTCGTAAACTTTTATTTTAAACGACATCGCCTCATAAACCACAAAGCCAATTTCATCCAATCTTCACAGTTATGTCACCTTTGAAAATTATTCAAAGAATTTAATTCCATGCAGAAGTCTGGTTGCCATGGCAACCGAAAGAAAAAACTGAAGAAATCATCTCTTAAAAAAAAACCAGAGCTAGAGCCTAGATATTTAACATGAAACATCTTCTAATGAGTGTCTACCAAGTTGTTGTCCAAATAAAAGCCCTCGGGGAAAAATTGACCCACTCTGGAGAGTCATTGATTTTCCTTATATGTACACTGTAGCCTCGATATATCGCTCTCTGTTATAATGCTAATCTCAGTATAGCGCTCATAGACCTTGGCTCCCAAAAAAGAAAGATCTAAATTTACAGCGTGCTATAACGCTTGTTCAATTTGACAGTCAAGTACAATAAACAATTGTAATAAGGACATTTATGATTGCCAAAGGTGTGAAGAACATGCACAGGTTAGCGTTTTTCCGCTCTTTTGTTGTTTTACCTATCCATCAGTCAGGCATCAAATTGTTTCCAAAATCTCAAATTCATATCATAACTTTGACATGGGCAACCGGTGGTGAATATAAATAAACTAAAATTCACACACATATCTGTGACATGTAAACCTCGCTGAATTAAATAACCCACACAAGCCCAAAATCAATTTAAAATCCTGCACTGTAAATAGAACCGCCGAGACAGGAAGTAAATGGCGTTTGATTAACTAGGAGACACAACTAAAGCTGGACTGTAAATTACAGTGTAATGGCTAAATGTTTACACTACTATCTTGATTTATGTTTTTCTTTCAAAAGTTTTTTTTTGTTTCTTTTAAATATAATTAGTATTATTTGTGAATATAATATATGTTTACATCATAGAATTGTTTTAGAAAAAGATAATGTCGATATTCATTGAACAGTAAGTAAAAATCGTCAGCGTTGGCGGTGGGTGGGGTAATGCGGTAATTTCCCAATGAGCGTTCTAATGAGAGCCTCCTTAGAACGCGGTGTTGAGACATTGGACCCCAACATGAGCGTAATAATGAGGCTGTAGTGTATATAGTAAAAACTTAAAAAAAACTTCTTTTGAAAATCCCAAGAGCTAGAACTTCGATATAAATCATAAAACATCTTCTAGTGGGTGTCTACCAAGTTTGTTAAAAAAAGCCCTTGGGTCAAAATTATTCTTTTTCATTGAGAGTTTTTATATTCGGGTGAAAGATTTCAGGATTATCATGGCCCTCTTGTTTATTTATTTATGTATTTGATTTATACTTGGGTAAAAGAATCCTGCAAGGTCAAATTATTGAAATTTGCTTACATTGTTATTTGTTTACAAATTTGATTCATACTTGTTTAACGAACTGCATGTTTGAGGGGAAGGATAGTTATTTTGTTTACAGTCTGTAGAAAAACACATAGACAGTATAAGTCAAAATATATCCTTTCCTATACAAAAAATCAGCATGGCTTTTTCGAAAATCAGGTCCGATTCAGGCCTGTTTTGAGCCAGAATTGTGAAAATCAGGGTGAAATAGACATGGACCCTGAATTTTCAATAAATCTCACATGGGAATTCAAGTTTTTTCTACCCTGACATCGTCTTCATTTTGGTAAAAGTCAGGGTGGAGGCAGGAATATTTGCACTTTGAAAATATTTTGACACAGATTTTACTGACTTGGAGAAATATAAGCAAAATCTACCCAGATATTTCAATGTTTGAAAATTTTCAAGAACCTGTTTCATTACAGTCTTAAAAGTTCTTCATTTCCAGCCTGATTTTTCTTAGTTAGAGTTATTAGAAATGAATATTGCAATATTTTTATATAATAAGTAATACATTTTACATTTCTGTTCAGATAAGTTTAATATTCAGAAGAAAAAAATATTATAGTGTCTATTTCTAGAAAGTTTCAGTTGATTTATGGTAAACTTAACAAAAATTGTGTTAATTAACTGAATTATTCTTTCATATTTTTTTTTAAAATTCAATATGTAGATTATTTAGCTCAACATGATTCATTGTTGTCTATAAAATTGATAATTGTTACTTAGTAATTGTTTGTATTTATATTACTTTAGACAAATAATTTTTAATTTAATGCATAATTTGGTCAGCAATAAGCAGAGCTGCATTACTGGTACTGGTACTGCAGTACGTACTGCAGCGATTTTGCAAGTATTGGTACTGATACTGAATTACTCTTACAAAATTTTGCTACTACTGGTACTGGTACTGCATTACTGTCTTAAAAAGTGGTACTGCTACTGCATTACCCAGTACTTTTGGTTTTGATAAAAATTAAAAAAAGCATCAATTGTTATCATAAAATAAAGCTGTAAATTACATGAACTATATTTTATTTTTGTGAAAAAGTAAGTGATAATTTGCTGCAATATTCCTTCAAATGTTAACATAGTATTCATCATAAAAAACACCAAAGACTTTAAGTAAAAATTAATTTAAGATAAACAGACTCATTAACTATTTACTCTAAAATATCCTTTTAAAACCTTTTATTACTTTGTATTTACTAGTAAAAGAGCAAAATAAACACTAATGAATTTCGGAAGACGGACAAAACCCCACCAGTTAAAACCCCACCACTCAAAATTTTATAGAGTGGACAAAACCCCACCACTTAATTTTATAGAGTGGACAAAACCCCACCACTAAATTTCACAGAGTGGACAAAACCCCACCACTTATTGGGCAAGATTTGATGAATTATAATATACATGTATATAATATACATATTTTTTCACATTTTATTTTTTAATTTCAATATAACATTTTTTATATTTATTTTTTATTAACATTTGTGTAATATCAGAATGAACAATTTTATTAACAATGCATGTACATCTTGCATGTGCAATATGCAAAAAGGTGTTACAAACTGTACACAAAAAACTTAATCCTAATCCCTGAAGAACTAAACAGATTATTTATTGATGTTTTGATTGCAAAAAAGGTGTTACAAACTGTAACTCCATATTGATGAGTTGTTCACACGTTATTTTGTGTTTCTGCTGATGCACAATTGTTTGTTTTTTAACATGTTAACAAGAAAGTTTTGTCCACTCTATAAAACTTAAATGGTGGGGTTTTGTCCACTCTATAAAATTTAGTGGTGGGGTTTTGTCCACTCTATGAAATGTAGTGGTGGGGTTTCGTCCACTCTATAAAATTTTGAGTGGTGGGGTTTTAACTGGTGGGGTTTTGTCCTACATTCATGAATTTCTTCTATTCTAAATAAACCCATTTCAAGTGAAAAAAGTGATATTGTTAGCACCATAAAAAGTTGTTATTTACTTTGGTATAAATTGAACAGAGGTGTGAAGGTGTGAAAAGCAACAAAAGACTGTTGTGTTTTAAATGAAAGATGATTGCATTGTATTTATAAAGTTGACTGGTTACTAAACAATTAGATATGACATGAATATATGTTGTAAATATTGTTTGTAAAAAGTATGTTAAAACTATAAAGTTGTAAACATGTTATGTTAACTTTAAAGTAAATTATGATTTTATTTCTTTGCTGAATAATATTTGCAATTATTTGTTTGACACTGTATTTATTCAAACCTTGATGAATATATAAAAGTAATGGTACTGATACTTAATTACTTCACCAAAAAAAGTACTGGTACTGCAGTACCGAGCTAAAATCTAGTACTGGTACTGGTAATGGTACTGCATAATTTGCCAAGTACTGGTACTGGTACTTAAGTACTTCACGCTTAGTACTGATGCAGCTCTGCCAATAAGTAATGTACAAGATTTTTAGTTTTTATCCATCATCTCACAATCTGCACAGAATCTTGTATTTCTAAGGTCAGCTTCCAGTTTATATAAACAAATATTACCTTCAAGCAGAACTTTATCCAGTATTTCAAAATACTTTATGTTAAACTGGGCTATCTGGCAGATGAAAATAGAGAAGATACCACAGATTGACCTACAGAAGTTTAAAATCACACCATGCATCATGGTCATTTTCTTTAGAAAGATTGGAGGCTTAAGTTGTGATTTCAATTAAATAAATCAACTTACATATATTTATACATAAATGAGTTTTGATAATTATATAGAAAATGAGATTTAAAAATTCAACTACCCCTGTCAGCTTTACAGAATTTTCTTTGGAAATTTATTGTGAAACTTAAACATATATATAACAAGGAACATTAGATGTGGTAAACTCTGTTATTTATTTTGAAAAAATGGAGGGAGATTAGCCAATTGTAACAGATAAATGGTAAGTTATAATTTAGTTACAGTTCTTAATATTTTTAGCTCACCTGAGCAATGCTCAGGGTGAGCTATTGTGATGGCCCTGTGTCCGTCGTCCGTCTTCGTGCGTCGTGTGTCATCAACTTTTGAACATTAACAACATCTCCTCTGAAACCAATGACTGCACATCAACCAAACTTTACAGAAATGATCCTTGGGTGGTCCCCTTTCAAAGTTGTTCAAATGGTTCCGGTCTGTTGCATATGTAGGTCATAGGGCCAGAAAAGGATTTCAAAAAACACAAAATTAAAAAATCTTCTTGTCTGAAAGTACATGGGCCAGAGCTTTGATTTTTAGCTCGACTATACGAAGTATATGGAGAGCTGTCCTACTCGCCCCGGCGTTGGCGTCCGCATCCAGATTTCAGATTAAAGTTTTGGTGCAGTAAAATATTTTTCACTATAACTTTGTCATTTCTTAAGGTATCAACTTCAAACTTCAAATATATGTTCCTTATCATCAACCTTATCTTATGTGACAAGGTTCATAACTCTAGCACCAATATTTTCAGATTTATCTCCCCTTGAACTTAGAATTTTCCTTAAAAAATACTATTTTTTACTGTAACTTCTTTATTTCTTAAGGGATCAACCTCATACTTCAAATAAATGTACCTTATCATCATCCCCATCTTATGTGACAAGGTTCATAACTCTAGCACCAATATTTTTAAGATTTATCTCCCCTTGAACTTAGAATTTTCCTTAAAAAATAATATTTTTTACTGTTTCTTCTTTATTTCTGAAGGGATCACCCTCATACTTCAAATATATGTACCTTATCATCATCCCCATCTTATGTGACAAGGTTTGTAACTCTAGCACAAATAATTTCAGATTTATCTCCCCTTGAACTTAGAATTTTCCTTTAAAAAATATTATTTTTTACTGTAACTTATTTATTTTTAAAGGGCTTCAAATACATCTACCTTATCATCATCCATATCTTATGTGACAAGGTTCATAACTCTAGCACCAATATTGCAAGAATTATCTCCCCATAAACTTAGATTTTTTTACTAGAAAAATGTTATTTTTTACTATAACTTTTTTAGTTTTAAAGGTATCTACTTCAAACTTCAAATACTTATTCCTTATCATCAATTACATTTTATGTGACAATGTTCATAACTCTTAAAGCAATTTTCACAGATTTATCTCTCTTTGAACTTAGGATTTTCTTTAAGAAATAGTATAACTTCTTTACTTTTTAAGGTATCTACTTCAAACTTCAAATATATATTTCTTATCATAACACACATGTTGTGTGACAAGGTTCATAACTCTGGCGTGACTATTTCTAGAATTATTTCCCTTGATCTTGGAATTTATGTTAACAAATGTTATATTTTTACTATAACTTAATACATATTAATACATAATTGATTTTTCTTTCATAGTTTTGTCCTCCTTACTGCGTCCAGTATTTTATTAGTCGAGCTTGGCTGTCTCCTGTGACAGCTCTTGTTGGTATATGGTATCATCTATGGGTCCTCTACCAAAGTTGTTCAAATTTTGTCCCTAGTGTCAAAATTGGCCCCGCCCCGGGGGGGGGTCATAGATTTTTCCTTATATGTATATAGTAAAATCTAAAAAAAATCTTCTTCTCTGATTTGGCAAAGGCTGCAGATTAGATATTTGGCATGAAACATTGTGTAGTAGACCTCTATCAAGATTGTTCAAATAATGGCCCTAGGGTCAAAATTGGCCCGCCCCGGGGGGTCATTGATTTTCATTACATACATATAGTGAAAACTTGAAAAATCTTCTGGTCTGAAAGTAAATGCCCTAGAGCTTTGATATTTGGTCTATGGTATCATCTGAAGGTCCAATACCAAAGTTGTACAAATTTTGTCCCTTAAGTGTCAAAATTGGCCCCACTCCGGGGGGTCATAGGTTTTTCTAATATGTATATAGTAAAACATAAAAAAATCATCTTCTCTGAATTGGCAAAGGCTACAGGTAAGATATTTGGCATGAAACATTGTGTGGTAGACCTCTACCAAGATTGTTCAAATAATGGCCCTCGGGTCAAAATTGGCCTGGCCCTCGGGGTCATTTATTTTCATTATATACATATAGTGAAAACTTGAAAAAAATTTCTGGTCTGAAAGTAAATGGCCTAGAGCTTTGATATTTGGTCTATGGTATCATCTATAGGTCCAAAACCAAAGTTGTTCAAATTTTGTTCCTAGAATTAAAATCGGCCCCGCCCTTGGGGGTCATAGGTTTTTCCATATATGTATATTGTAAAACCTAAAAAAATTACTTCTCTGAATTTGTAAAGGCTACAGGTTAGATATTATGCATGAAACAATGTAAAGTTGACCTCTACCAAGATTGTTCAAGTAATGGCCCTCTGGTCAAAATTGGCCCTGCCCCGGTGGTCATTAATTTTCATTATATACATATAGTGAAAACTTGAAAAATCTTCTGGTCTGAAAGTAAATGGCCTAGAGCTTTGATATTTGGTATATTGTATTATCTGAAGGTCCAATACCAAAGTTGATCAAATTTTGTCCCTAGTATCAAACTTGGCCCCGCCCCGGGGGTCCTTGATTTTCCCTATATGCATATAGTAAAAACTTATAAAATCTTCTTTTAAAGAACCCAAAGAGCTAGAGCTAAGATATTTCGCATGAAACATTTTCTAATGAGTGTCTATCAAGTTTGTTCAAATAAAAGCCCTGGGGTCAAAATTGGCCTCGCCCCAGGGGGTCATTGATTTTCCCTATATGCATATAGTAAAAACTTATAAAATCTTCTTTTAAAGAACCCAAAGAGCTAGAGCTAAGATATTTAGCATGAAACATGTTCTAATGGATGTCTACCAAATTTGTTCAAATAAGAGCCCTGGAGTCAAAATTTGCCCTGCCCCGGGGGTCATTGATTTTCCTTACATGTGTAAAGCAAAAACTTAAAAAAAAAAATCTTCTTTGAAAAAAAACAAATAGCTAGAGTTTTGTTACTAAGCATGAAACATCTTCTAGTGAGTGTCTACAATGTTTGTTCATATAAAAGCCCTTGGGTCAAAATTGGCCCTGCCCCGGGGGACATTGATTTTCCTTATATGTGTATAGCAAAAACTTAAAAATCTGATTTAAAAAAACCCAAATAGCTAGAGTTTAGATATTAAGCATGAAACATCTTCTAGTGAGTGTCAAATGGGGTCAAAACTGGCCCCGCCCTAGGTGTGTCATTGCTTTTAACTATATTTGTATAGTTAAATCTTAAAAAATCTTTTTTTTAAAAACTCAACGAGCCAAACCTTAGATGTTTAGCATGAAATATCTTCTAATGTGTCTACCAAGTTTGTTCAAACAAAAGCCCTTGGGTTTAAACTGGCCCCGCTCTGGGGGCCTATATACAGGTGAGCGACTTCAGGGCCATCATGGCCCTCTTGTTTATTTTTTCATATAATTATGCATTTTATAAACTCAGTATTCTGAAAAAAAACTGTATATATAAATGTAATTAAAATAAACTATACATTCTGATCATTCCATTTTAAAAACAAAAGTCATGTCTTATGTAATAAAATTTATGACATTGCATATTTGTTTTTTTCTATTTCCAAAATTTAGGTTGAAGCCAAATGTTTTGGGATGACAGGATGAAGAAGAAGAAAATGGTGTAGTTCTGTTGTGTAAAGGAACAAAAGAATACAAGGAAAGAAATATAACTGGTAATTAATATCTAATTTTTCATTTTCTATCAAAATTAGGTTAAATATTAATCAAGTATTTCATCCCTGCAAATTTTATAGAATTAATGGCTTCAGCAATTCTGTAAATATATGTTTATAAATAAAATAAATAAAATAATTTCATCAATAATATGTTCTTTTGAAGTTTTGATTGCAATTAATGCAATATTATACCTTTAAAACTACACAGTGTATGGACAAATTTCTGCCTGACTATTTAAGAGATCTATTTTAAGTTGTTACTTTTTTCTTTTAGATTAATATATAAATTGAAAGTTGTCTATAACATATTCCTACACTGCTTTCATATATTTTGCAGATTAACTGTGCTACAACAAGTGCTTAGTGAGATACTATACGTAGAGTGGAAATATATACTAAAGCTGACAGCTATCTAGTGGAAATATCAAACAAGAATGACTTTTGAAATGTATTTAATTGTATGAAAATCAAATACAGATAAGTGAAACAAAATTCTTACTTACTTATCATTTTGCTAAATATTATTGATAAAAAGTTTATAAGAAAATAGTCACCAATGAATAGTGAAGATGCCCAATTCAGCGTTAAGTTCATCAAATTAATTTGTTTGTTATGGGCAATTTGTGACCACCTATTGTTCTAAAATACACATAATGCTCAGAATATGATGAAATTTTAAGAATATGTTCAGGTGCTGGTTTTAAAATGAACAGGAATCTGGGTGGATTTTTAGTTTTAATTTCAGGGTGGGATTTGCAATTTTTTTGGGCGGGATGTACACAGCATGCCCACTCAATTTCAAATGTAGGGGTACATGTACCCCCTGTCATTGAAAATTGGGGGTACATTTCAAAATCTGGGGGTACACATAAGTTTAAACATGTTTTTGTTTGTAAGAACATTTTAGTCATAATGATATTAATGAACAGCTGTTTCACTTAGTATTACACAAACTAATCACTTTAGGTAGCAATATAACAGCCATTACAATCACTGGTATTTTGTTTAGTCCATACAATTATTACCCATGACCAAAATTTTGTATATCCGAAATTATGTACATTTATTTCAAATTCTCAATTGTTTATATTTTCATTTCATATGACATGCATAAAGCTCACAATTGAAGGTAGTTGTTAAAAAATCAAGTGACTAAATTTTTGCTGATCATTGGAGAACTCCAAATACTTTTTGGAAGTTGTAAATAACCAAAACATTTTTTCTTAAGACAGTACATGTGACGTCAAAACATGACTAAAATATTTACGAATCAGACTGAGATGACTTTGAAAGCAGACATGTATGCAATTGTGACTGGGTTTAGACTGTTCCTAACCATTGGTAGATGGCAACGACATTTAGTTGATATGCATATTAGACTATCCCAAACATTCATTCTGACGATTTTACTTTGCGTGCATGTACCCCCTGCTTACAATATTTATGCGTGCATCTAGAAATTTGTGCGTGAATTACGCACTGTAGTGCGTGAATGGGCATGCTGTGTACAGGAGGAAAAAAGTCTGGCCTGACTTTTTAAAAAGAAATCAGGGTGAATGATGGCTCATTTAAATATTTCAAATTAATCCCACCCTGAAATTGCTCTAAATTTAACCAGAAGTAAATCTATTTTTAAAAATCTGAGTGAGTGAAAATTCTGCCCTGGATTTCCATTTCAGGGTGGTATTTTTTCTGGCTCATTTAATTAAATATTTTGCGAAATCCACCCTGAAAACACTATATATTGTATACTAAAAAATCTAAAAATAGAATTCTGTCTCCTCTATAGTCAACTGAATACCTTAAAAAATCTGGCTGGGAATAAATGTCTTATCCCATGTCAAATCAGGGTGTAGTCAGGGTAGGCATTTTCGTACAGGTAATATTTTAGACAGTCCAAGAAATTATATTACAAATACAATGTATAATAAGAAATATTCTTAATTAAGAATACTCAATACATGTATGTCAATATATAAAATTCTTAGACAATTTATTTCAAGATAATAGCAATAATTAATTAAAATTAAGTTGGGGAAATAATTACTCACTTAGCATTATTAGATTAACATTTTGATAATTAAAATAGGTAACAGGTACCATGTCAACAAAATGTATATAATAAAATACTTAATTTACATTACAGAAATCAATATTAAATGTAATAAGAACTTAGTTTCATGTATTCAAACAATATAAGTCAAACTATGAAAAATATGTTGTAAGTACAACATAAAGTTACATTTTAACAAGTCAGTAACTAAAGTAAGTTTACAAAATATCACTTCCTTTAGATTTTAGAAAAAGAATTAAAATATATAAATAAAGTTTAACATGAGTTAAAATATAAAATAAAGTTTAACATACCTGTAGAAAAACACATAGACAGTATAAGTCAAAATATATCCTTTATTGACAGTCCAAGAAATTATGACTGTCTAACCTTAAACTGTCTCTTTTATAGGTATGTTTTGGAATTGTTTGTATAAATGTCAAAAACTAAGAAGGAAACAAAGCTGTGTTACTTTACTCAACTATTATTCTGTATTTGTTTGTATTTACTCTATAAAAACAGTCCATTTGTTAAACAAAGAGAGGTGCCAGAAAGACCTAAAGTGCTTCCTAGGCTTAAGATTTAACAATATCTTAAGTATGTTTGACATGTTAAGAATGATGGTTTCTATCCCAAAGTTTGAAGAAGTTATTACTGTAAAAATACATGTTATTTAAAGGTTTAAATTATAAAATACAAAAACAGTAAAATATAGATACAAAATATACAAAATATGCATTATGTAATATAAAAACATGACTCATATTTGGGGTTCCTTGTACTTGGACAAAAAAAACACATATGACAAAACTGACATGTTGATATACAGTTGACTCTCAATAAGTCAAAATCGCTTTACTCAAAATTCTGTGTTAGTCAAAGTTTTCTAAAGTCCTTCTTTATCTTTGTATTTTAACTCTGCTTAGGTCAAATTTTGACTTACTGAGACTCCTGTTTAGTCGAAAAGAAAATTTGGTCCTGTCAATTAAAGTCCAACTTATTTTCAGCTCAATAAGTCGAAATGTAAAAACAGCCGACTGATGGAAGGTCAGCGACATCAAGGTGAGATGTTGTCACTCGTGATTCACAAGTTTCATAGTAATTTTAATTGCCGTTCATCATGTATTATTAACACATCGTAAAAGTGGCTTTAATCGGTTTCAGGACTTAATTGTGTGTTATTAATGTTAATGACATTTGTATAATTAATGTTCCATCATATTGCATACATTAATATGTACTTCCGGCTCACAATAGTTGCTACTTTCATTTTCGTCTGATGATCAATTCACTATATTATATAAACCGTTGTTGAAATAAATGGTAATTGTGTTTTTAGCTCACCTTGCACATAGTGCAGGTGAGCTTTTAGGATGGCCAATCAAATGCGTCCGGCGTCCGTCCACATTTTATTCAAACGACATCTTCTGTAATACCACTTGGCCAATATTGATGAAACTTGGCAGGAATACTCTTTGTATGAAGCTCTATCAAGATTGTTCAAAGAATGCCATTCCATGCTAAACTATGGTTGCTATGGCAACTAAAAGAAAAAACTTAAAAGTTCTTATACTTCAAAATGGAAAGGGCTACAGCTTAGATGAGCTACAGTGAAGTTGATTTCCCCATTTAATAATGGATTCTTCCATTAATTTCGTAACACCATCAGAAAGGTGTCATTTCCGAAATACAATGTTAAATATTTCGGTTCTTGACAATGACTTGCACATTTTATGTGTAAGATATTGCACAAATAAACAAAAGTGAACAAAAAATGTTGTATTTTTTTCACAAAAATTAGTTGATTAAGATAAAAATTTAATTTACAATACGGATATTACTTTTACTGTCCTTCCGGTTTGCGGGAAAAATCATATATTTCAACTCTTACTGATGAACGAATTATGTCATAATATTTCATTCTGAGAACAAACATACAGTTCAAATCATTAAATAATGCATATCATTCAACAATTTTGCCTCAGAAAACATCTGTATCAATCTGACCTCGAGTTGAGATTATAAACAAAACTAAACCGGAAGTAGGACAAAATGGCAGCCTTCACACAAGAATTGAGAAATTTTGTAACATAAACTCGTATTTCATAACCTGAAGAAGTGAAGATGAATATAATTATCGGTGTGCTTGGTTGAAACAGGTATATTGTTAACTATTTGTGAAGTATTAAGGCATGACTCTCAGTATTTATGTAAATATCACCTCCCGTGTTATGATTTCTAAAATTATACATGTACATATGTACAAATTTAAGTGAAAATGGAACAATAATTATTGTTATTATCCATGGTGCTAGAAATACTTAATTATCTTTAGCATTTTGTTAACTATTTTGTTTGTTTGTTTGTTTCATTTTACGCCTTTTTCCAACAGTAATCCAGTCATATAGGCGGGTAGTTTCTTAACCATCGTTCCTGGAGAGTTACACCAGTACTAGACTACCTTCCTCCGAGCTAAACTACCAAAGCATCTCCCGGGGATCGAACCCACGCCAGAGAGGTAACTGGATTAGAAGTCATCGACTCTAACCCCTCGACCACGGAGGCGGTCTTTTTGTTAACTAAGCAAGAAGCTTACGTAATTTAAAAATTACCTAACCTCACAATATTTATCAATTTAAACTTGAAAATCTACTCAAAATGACTTCCCAAACATTTTACAAGATTTAATTTTACAATTAAACCTGTGTATAGAGCCACTCATGTGAACAGGAAGAAGTTTTTGTAGAAAGGAGTGTTCTAATATGATAAACCACATGCTTGTGGGTTAGATCCTGTCCCCATCATGATACCCCTGAGTAAACACTTTCAATTTTTTTTTAAAATTTACATAATTATATGCAAAAAAAATACTGTTTACCATCATCAGGGTCTTTCAAATAGAGCTTTCTATTTGAAAGACCCTGCCATCATGTATTGAGACTTGATTACGGGCAGGCAGGCGAATTGGTTGGGCCATTTTTGGTAAAAGTTTTCTCAGCAACTATTTATCAGAGCCTCATGATATTTAGTATACAGCATTAACACATTGTCCCATACCATGGGATTTGATTTCAGGTCTGTCACTCATCCACTTCATGTTTACTGACTTAGTTAAATTCATAATAATGGTCAATGGTAGGAATTTTTCGTAACAATTTTCTCAGCAACTACTTATCACAGCCTTTTGATATTTGGTATACAGCATTAACATGTAGTCACATAGGTAGGTGGCTCATCCACTTCCCGTTTCTGACTTAGTTAAATTTTCGGCATTAATTGTAAATGGAAGGAAATTTCCGTAACAGTTTTCTCAGCAACTACATATCACAGCCTCTTGATATTTGGTATTGTGACTGCATTAACACGTGGTCGAAAGTTCAGGTTTATCGCTTATCCACTTCCTGTTTTCCGACTTAGTTAAATGTTTGACATTAATGGTCAATTGTATGAAATTTTTGTAACATCACAGCCTCATGAGTCATGTTATTTGGTATACAAATGCAACCCAGCCATTTTTGTCTTTTACCCATTTTTATTGAAGTATTATCCAAATTTGTACTTCGTCTTGTTAATTATGATGTCATTGTTAAAATTTCATGATTTAAACACACTACAAGGGGTGTATTTTTTAGCAACCCGTACTTTAACAAAAAGAAAACAGAGATATTTCTATACACTTGTTTGCATTCCTGTTGCTGTTGGCCAAAAATACTTTACATTTGACACTAACCTTTAAATGACATTAAAGAATTTTATAAACCTGTTGCTTGTTTTTAAAAAGAAAAATACTTTTAAGATCTATTCCTTAAGGTGAGCGATATAGGGCCATCATGGCCCTCTTGTTATTGTAATGAATTGTCATGAGTGCTTATTAAAAACTTGTGCTTTACTGATGAATACTGACAAACTTGCATTTATATGATTGCTACGAATGTTTGTGTTTGTGTTTCACTTTTGATATTCATGCATTAAATTTTGTATAATATATTTTTGTTCATTTATAATTTGTAGTTGTAAGTGATTTACTTTCATTTCAACGGTTAAATATTGCAGCATTGCCTCTATCAACACTAACAAACCTACTTCTTTCCACATTCAATCAGGCACATGTATATACATGTACGAATGCCAATGAAATGGCGGCAGATCCATTGTTACTCAAATTCCGTTTCTCTCAAAGTAAATTGCCCAGTCCCCTGGATTTCGAGTTACAGAGAGTCAACTGTATTTTTGTAAGACCTTGATTTTTTCTTGGCCTTGACTGTCAACGTCAAGTTAGTGACTTGGACAAAAGAACACATACGACAACTGACATGCAAATTATTCAGATGTGACCTTGACCTTTTCAGTTTACACAGAATAACTTTGAAAGGATTTAACTGAATGTGGCATGCAAGTATATACTATCAAAACACAGGTCAAGTTTTATTTTCCTAACTAATTGCAAACTTTATTTAACTGATTCTTTTAATGAAAATGACAGCAAGTGATTATGTTTGATTGTCTTGTATTACTTATATGTTGACATATTACCTGAAAAAATACACTGTATGTTTTACTTTAAGATATGATGAAAAAGTCATTATCTGAGCCATTTACCTTAATAAATCTTTCTTATGAGGCACATGATACCTTCCTGCAATGTTGCCAATGGCCATATAGTAACCCACCTTTGTGGAGCAGCTGTTGTTGACCTGATAACTTTCTTGTCATTGTAACTTTGCATTTTGTTTCACAAATTAATGACTTTTATCACAGGTCACCATGACTCTTACTTCATGTTGCTTAATTCCTTGTTTATAAGTGAATTGACCATTGTAACATACCAAAGACCTTTGCATGGCATTGCTTGGTTCACAGTATTATAAGGTAGTTTTTGGACTGGATAATTTAGGAGTGTAGAGTTCAAAATAATGCTGCAGACATGTAAGCAAAATAAGTTTGCATGAAAAGATAATTCTTATATTATCATTGTGTTTAGAAATAGATAAGGATGTGATACCATTTCATTGTTATTATTTCTCTCCTATCAGTAATAATAATATATGATACATACTATAATGTAGTGATAGACTACTTTATCAGATGATTATTATCACAATTATTTACAATATTATTTAAAGAGATGAAACTCTTTTTTCCAATAGTAATGAATCAAACACCAGTAATCAGCAGTATCCTGCAAGGGTTTTATTTAACAAATAAAACATGGGCTTGAGGGCAATATGCAAGTTTACGGACTGGTTGGTCAGACTGAGAAAGGTATATGGCCTGAAGCGCAGCTGAGGGCCATATTCCTTCCGAGGTCTGACCAACCAGTCCGTAAATTTGCATTTTGCCCGAAAGGCCATGTTTTATTTGTTATATTATACCAAATCTAAATCCTTTCATACTGTCATTTTACTATTATTTGCTTTCAAATAATAATTTTACTTGTTCAGTGTGTGAAATATCTCAAACCCTAGTCAGATTTTGTTTTATTATTTTCAAGCGATGCAGCAAAAAATCATGTTCTCCTTTTAATATTCCATTTTTGTTAATCAAATTAAATATTTAATGTTACTAAAAAAAGCTGAAGTCATTTCTGTCTTATAAACAAGATGGTCATCATAGTCGTAAACAGTCTCATTTTCCACACCTTTTGGCAGATAAAGATGAAACTTTACAGGAATGTTAAGTTCATGTTCATTTACAGGAAATGATAAACATCTTAATAGATGGTCACCAGAAACAGCTTTATACAGCATTTCCTCCTCAATTCTACGGCAAAATGTTATTAAGTTCAAGTTAAAGTTCATGGGCAGTACAGAAATGGCTTAAAACATTTCAGTCTGCAGAACAAGATGGCTGCTTGAGTTAAACTTAAATGTTTCAGTTGAGTAATTATTTGCATAAATCTTTATGCAAATTGCTTTTAGAAAATATTCATAATGAATTTAAGTACATTTTGTGCTATTAATAGGTTTTGTAAAAGCTATGCCTGCAATAAATAAAACAACAGAAGTACAGAAATATAACATTATATTGGCAGAATGTTATACTGGAAATATCTGAAGCCACTTGTCTCTTTTGTTCATGTATTTATTATTACTTTTTGAAGGTAGTATAAATTAGTTATGACAAGCAAATATTGCCTGCCCAGTGTAATAATTAAGAGCATAATATTATGTAAGTATTACTAGGTTTTTGTATACATTGCTTGCAATGTATACAGAGTTATTAACTAAATCTCCACAGGCGTTACAGGTTAAGCCTCTACCGAACAACATCCACTTCCGGATAAAAACAAACGCTATAGAAACTAGTTCTTCATCCTGCAGTACTGTTACATTCCGACTACACATCCTTAAAATATTGTTTGCATAGTTGTTTTAATGCTTTGAAAGTTCCAAAATCGTTCATTTTCATGAAATAATACATTCCTTTATAGAAAACAAAAATAACAGTTCATTGATAAAATCGTAGTATATGCAAGCATGAATGAATACATCATAAATATAGTAAAGTTGTCAGAATTATATAAATGAGACAAAACATCTAAGACAGATATTTAATAAAATGAATAAAATTCCTGATTTACATTTATGAAATAAAATTGTCCTAAAATGTTTTCCTGCCTAAAACGGAAAAATGTTTTGTTTTTAGCTCACCTGAGCACAACATGCTCATGGTGAGCTCTTGTGATCCCCCACCATCCATTGTGCGTCGTCAACAATTTCTTTAAACAACATCTCCTCAGAAACCATTGACTGCACAGCAACCAAACTTCACAGGAATGATCCTTGGGTGGTCCCCTGCCAAAGTTGTTCAAATGGTTCCGGTCTGTTGCATAAGTAGGTCACAAGGCCAGAAAAGGAGTTTAAAAAATGCAAAATTAAAAAATCTTTCTGTCTGAAAGTACAAGGCCTAGAGTTTTGATATTTGGTATATGATATCACCTATAGGTCCTCTACCAAAGTTGTTCAAATTATAGCCCTGGGGTCAAAATTGGCCCAGCCCCAGAGGGTCATAGATTTTCCGTATATGTACATAGTAAAAACTTAAAAATTATACTTGTTTAAAGGTACAAGGCTTAGAGCTTAGATATATGGTATATAATATTATCTTAAGGTCCTCCACCAAAGTTGTTGAAATTATAGCCCTGGGGTCAAAATTGGCCCCACCCCAAGGTCATAGGTTTTCCTTATATTTATATATTTAAAACTTAAAAATTCTTCTTGTTTGAAGGTACATGGCTGAGAGCTTAGATATTTGGTATATAATATTATCTATAAGATATTTGTTATATAATATTATTTATAGGTCCTTTACCAAAGATGTTCAAATTATAGCGCTGGGGTCAAAATTGGCCCCGCCCCATGGGTCATAGGTTTTCCTTATATGTATATAATAAAAACTTTAAAAAATTTCTTGTCTGAAGGTACAAAGCTTAGAGCTTAGATATTTGGTATGTAATATCACCTATAGGTCCTCTACCAAAGTTGTTCAAATAATAGCCCTGGGGTCACTATTGGCCCCGCCCAAGGAGGTCATAGGTTTTCCTTATACGTATATAGTAAAAGCTTAAACATTCTTCTTGTTTGAAGGTACAAGGCTTAGAGCTAAGATATTTGGTATATAATATTATCTTTAGGTCCTCTACCAAAATTGTTCAAATTAAAGCCCTGGGGTCAAAATTGGCCCCGCCCCGGGGGTCATAGATTTTCCTTATATGTATATAATAAAAACTCAAAGAATCTTATTGTCTGAAGATACAATGCTTAGAGCTTAGATTTTCTGGTATGTAATATCACCTATAGGCCCCCTACCAAAGTTGTTCAAATTATAGCCCTGGGGTCAATATTGGCCCTGCCCCAGGGGGGTCATAGGTTTGCCTTAATATATGTTCATAGTAAAAACTTAAAAATTCTTCTTGTTCGAAGGAACAAGGCTTAGACCTTAGATATTTGGTATATGATATTATCTATAGGTCCTCTACCAAAGTTGTTCAAATTATAGCCATGGTGTCAAAATTGCCCCGCCCAGTGGGGTCATAGGTTTTCCTTATATGTATATAATAAAAACATAAAAATTCTTCTTGTCTGAAGGTACATCAGGCTTAGAGCTTAGATATTTGGTATGTAATATCACCTTTAGGTCCTCTACCAAATATGTTTAAATTATAGCCCTTGGGTCAAAATTGGCCCCGCCCCAGGGGGTCATAGGTTTTCTTTATATGTATATTGTTAAAACTTAAAAAATCTTCTTTTTTGAAGGTACAAGGCTTAGAGCTTAGATATTTGGTATATAATATCATCTATAGGTCTCTACCAAAATTGTTCAAATTATAGACCTGGGGTCAAAATTGGCCCGGCCCCGGGGGTCATAGGTTTTCCTTATGTATATCGTGAAAACTTAAAACATCTTCTACTCTGAAATGACAAAGGCTAGAGGCTAGATTTTTGGCATGCAGCATTGTGTAGTGGAACTCTACCAAGATTGTTCAATTTATAGCCCTAGGGTCAAAATTGAATTTAAGACCTGGTAACTTCATTTTTGTATATCAATTGCATTTAGTACTCAGGTGAGCGCATTGGGACCAATGGCCCCCCTGTCAATTTATAATCATCAATATACTTTATGATTTATTTTAAAGACAATAATTTTAAATTTCTTTCTATAGTACATTAATGAAAATTGTTTAAAAGGTGGTAAGAATTTAAAGGTGATACTGTCCCGACTTTCCTCGGTACATTTTCCCGGCTTACCAATATGCTCGGAATTTATGCAAGAGATCAACATTTTAAGTTATTAGTTGTGATATTTAATTGTTAGAAACTATTTTCTGATTTTCTATCGAAATAAGGTAAAAATCTTAATTTTGGTTCTATACTAAAAACTTAAAAAATTATTAAAAAAGAACTGAAGAGGCGCCATGATTTCTTACCGATTTTCTACATTCAGTTTCCAAAGCAACACCTTTTATATTTGAAGCAGTAACAATCTTTATCTTATTATGCCCCTAATTCAAAGAAGAGGGGGTATATTGCTTTGCATTTGTCGGTCCGTAGACCAAATGGTTTCCGAGTGATACTAGTAACTAAAGAACGCTAAGGCCTAGGAACTTGTAACTTGGTATGGTGATTGGTCATGACCAGTAGATGACCCCTATTGATTTTAGGGTCAAGGGGTCAAAGGTCAAGGTCACATTGACCTTGTAGGTAAAAACAGTTTCCGATCAATAACTAAAGAATGCTTAGGCCTAGGAACTTCAAACTTGGTATGGTGATTGGTCATGACCAGCAGATGACCCCTATTGATTTTGGGGTCAAGGGGTCAAAGGTCAAGGTCACATTGACCTTGTAGGTAAAAACGGTTTCCGATCAACAACTAAAGAACGCTTAGGTCTAGGAACTTCAAACTTGGTATTGTGATTGGTCATGACCAGGTAGATGACCCCTATTGATTTTGGGGTCAAAAGGTCAAAGGTCACATTATCCTTGTAGGTAAAAAAGGTTTCCGATCAATCACTAAAGAACGCTTAGGCCTAGGAACTTCAAACGTGGTATGGTGATTGGTCATGACCAGCAGATGACCCCTATTGATTTTGGGGTCAAGGGGTCAAAGATCAAGGTCACATTGACCTTGTAGGTAAAAACAGTTTCCGATCAATAACTAAAGAACGCTTAGGCCTAGAAACTTCAAACTTGGTATGGTTATTGGTCATGACTAGCAGATGACCCCTATTGATTTCGGGGTCAAGGGTTCAAGGTCACATTGACCTTGTAGGTAAAAACGGTTTCGGATCAATAACTAAAGAAGGCTTAGCCCTAGGAACTTCAAACTTGGTATGGTGATTGGTCATGACCAGCAGATGACCCCTATTGATTTTGATGTCAAGGGGTCAAGGTCAAATTGACCTTGTAGGTAAGAATGGTTTCCGATCAATAACTAAAGAACACTTAGGCCTAGGTACTTCAAACTTGGTATGGTAATTGGTCATGACCCCTATTGATTTTGGGGTCAAGAGGTCAAAGGTCAAGGTCACATTGACCTTGTTGGTAAAAACAGTTTCCAATCAATAACTAAAGAATGCTTACGCCTAGAAACTTCAAACTTGGTATGATGATTGGTCATGACCAGTAGATGACCCCTATTGATTTTGGGGTCATGGGGTCAATGTCATATTGACCTTGTACTTAATGACGGTTTCTGACCAATAACTCAACAACTTTAGTTGCCTTGATTGATATTTTTATATTAAACTAAAAATTCTTTTGGTATACACATTTGAAGGTCTTATGTAATATAACAACTTGGCTGTCATTAATGAGGCCTACATGATTCATAAAATTTATGCATATATTATTTGGTAACATTTGTAATAATTTAAATTGCTGCACAATTAGTATTACCTTGTGACTAGTCATGACCAGTGGATACTAGATAACCCTTATTAATTGTTCACTGGGTCAGAAGTCATGCATAATAACCTGATCACATGACTAATTGGCTGCCGATAGGGGGCATACATGTTTTACAAACATATCTTGTTATTGTTAGATTGAGTAATCATGTTGCAAAACCAGACAAGAAACAATGAAATTAGCGGCGCAGTACGACTGCGTTTTGGTTATGTAACATTGTAAAATAATCGCGTTGATTCTCCAAATCGCACTTAGTCATGCATGCCTTTTATAAAAGAAAATAATTTCTTAGACTGCATAGAAGTGAAAGATATGGAATAAATCTTTTCAGTATACCAACATTTAAAATGACAGTCTTTTGCAAAACAAAACAAAAAATGAAGCGGACATCTGTTTCTCGAAATAAATCTCTAAGTATTTTTTTCCGAAGACTACCAAAGCAATTTTCATGCCTACGTGTTTTTCTTTTCTTTCTATAAACATCTCCAGAAAGGTTTTTTAGAATAACTCTTCAGAATTATGGACTTGCGTTGATCAGAAATTTACATGGAATGTTGTTTTCATCGAAAAATAGTGCACATATATTGTCCAGGCGCTGTGTTTAACATTTATTCATTTAATTGTTGATGAAAATTATTTTGTACATTGAAAGTTAATCAGCCTGTTTACATATAATCCCTTGAGATGTGTCTCATGTAGTTGCTAAAGGCACTAGGAATCCGTACATTAATTGCTCTTAAAACATGCAAACCTCATGTGTCTGCTCTTAACATTTCCCTATTTTTTTATCATAATCATGGAAAAATTGTTCTATACCAAAAGCTCCCATGTCCAGTACTTGAAAGATGAACAAAATGTTGTATTTCGTTTTGTTGTTTTTTTGTTTTGGGTTTTTTTTATTACAAGAAATGGTTTTAGTGTAGAGTCCATTTGCAGAGTAGCTTATTGACTGATGACTGATTTTTCTAAGAATGCGCTGACAACAACGAATTAGTTGTGCATCTGCTCCAATAAAATTACATTTACATCCTTTCATAATTATTAATGTTTGTATATTTTATGTCTTCAATATAACATGATCTTACATCACATACGTCATTGAGAAAAATTTTGAGCTATGATGTTCAGTATATTATATATACACAAGACACTTCAAATGACGGTCTCACACTATTATATATACAATACAGCTCAAAATATTTGTTCCACGAATAGATGGCAAGTATAAGAAAAATATGAACTCCAATTAAAAACCAATTATGAAACATTGTTTATCCTATACACATTTAATTTTTGACAATTGCAATGGAAAATAGTAGTATTTATTGCTTAATGTTCATATAACTAATAAGTAACTAATAAATAAACTTAAACTTAATATATATTAGAGGGATCATGTAATTAACAACACTAAATTGAGTTCAAACTATATTTTTGGAGCAAACAAAATCATCTTACATACATTGCTTAAAATCTGGCAATGATTAATATACAAGTGCACTGACTGTATATCTTACAGACATTACCAGAAATGTATCAATGATTAATATACGAGTGCACTGACTGTATATCTTACACACATTACCAGAAATGTATCAATGATTAATATACGAGTGCACTGACTGTATATCTTACAGACATTACCAGAAAATCTGTCAATGATTAATATACGAGTGCACTGACTGTATATCTTACAGACATTACCAGAAAATCTGGCAATGATTAATATACGAGTGCACTGACTGTATATCTTACACACATTACCAGAAATGTATCAATGATTAATATACAAGTGCACTGACTGTATATCTTACAGACATTACCAGAAAATCTGTCAATGATTAATATACAAGTGCACTGACTGTATATCTTACACATATTACCAGAAATGTATCAATGATTAATATACAAGTGCACTGACTGTATATCTTACAGACATTACCAGAAAATCTGTCAATGATTAATATACAAGTGCACTGACTGTATATCTTACAGACATTACCAGAAAATCTGTCAATGATTAATATACGAGTGCACTGACTGTATATCTTACAGACATTACCAGAAAATCTGTCAATGATTAATATACGAGTGCACTGACTGTATATCTTACACACATTACCAGAAATGTATCAATGATTAATATACAAGTGCACTGACTGTATATTTTACAGACATTACCAGAAAATCTGTCAATGATTAATATACAAGAGCACTGACTGTATATCTTACACATATTACCAGAAATGTATCAATGATTAATATAAGAATGCACTGACTGTATATCTTACAGACATTACAGAAAATCTGTCAATGATTAATATACGAATGCACTGACTGTAAATTTTACACATATTACCAGAAATCTGTCAATGATTAATATTGTGACGAATGCACTGACTGTATATCTTACAGACATTACAGAAAATCTGTCAATGATTAATATACGAATGCACTGACTGTATATCTTACAGACATTACAGAAAATCTGTCAATGATTAATATAGGAATGCACTGACTGTATATCTTACACACATAACCAGAAATGTGTCAATGATTAATATACGAGTGCACTGACTGTATATCTTACAGACATTACAGAAAATCTGTCAATGATTAATATAGGAATGCACTGACTGTATATCTTACAGACATTACCAGAAAATCTGTCAATGATTAATATACGAATGCACTGACTGTATATCTTACAGACATTACAGAAAATCTGTCAATGATTAATATACGAATGCATTGACTGTATATCTTACAGACATTACAGAAAAACTGTCAATGATTAATATAGGAATGCACTGACTGTACATCTTACAGACATTACAGAAAATCTGTCAATGATTAATATACAAGTACACTGACTGTATATCTTACACACATTACCTGAAATGTATCAATGATTAATATACGAGTGCACTGACTGTATATCTTACACACATTATTACTTATCATCATCATGTTTAAGGCAAGCTTAGTATCTGAATGTATTTAATATTCTAGTCCTTTAATTTAGAAGCCAGTGACTCTTGTTTTGCTTCTATTCATATGACTTACATTGATTTCCCAAAAATGTTGGACAGTATGTTACTAAAAGATCAATATCTACACAAAAATCAATAAAAAAAATATAATAAATATCTGAAAAGTAAAATTAAAGGTAAAAAAAAAGTTGTTTTTATTTATCAGATGTTTCAGACAAAATGGCGAAAGAAGTCCCTTAAAATGAATATGACTTTTGACTCTGCCCACTTTCATATTAATATTTCATATTTATTTTTTACAAATATGAAATATATTTGACTGATATAGCACCATATTTCTTGGGTTAAATTATACATATATTATATATATGGCTCTTGTTTAGTATAGGCAAAAGTGTATATAGGGTGGTCTTCCTGAAGAAGTAGTAGTCATTCATGAGGAACACCTATTCATTTCAGTTAGACATTAAAAATTTTTACTGTAAAGATATTCAAACTTTTCTGATAGTTATGGTTTTCCTGATGTTGCAAACCCAAAAACTTAATGTTGATCATAATAATTATGACCTTGCCATAATTTTAGGGGAATGTGAATTGGGGGATATAGTGTTACTCTTGTCCCTGTGAAGTTAAGTGTGTTAGAAAATGTATACATGTACTTCATGTTTAGGCCATAATTTCTACAAGCATAATGAGTTCTTGAAATAAATTGGTACACATGACCACTATGAGTAGACAATTTGTTATGTGCAGGACCCACATCCACATGTTTATGGTCAAGGTTAAATCAAGTATTGAGTTTGTCCACAGATCTGCTTATTACTAAGCTTTCTTATTCATTAATATGTTGTCAAAACATTTGGCAGCTGTCTTCATCAGGGTGTTATGCTAAACACCAGGGTCAAGTTTGTCAAGAGATAAAAATGCTATTAACTGTGTCCTATTGACACGTAAATAAACTTTATATTTGGACACAACAGCCCTTTTTACAAGACTTTTAAGAGGACCAGACTGAACTTGACATTGACTTATTGGTTATCTTGATTTTGAAGGTCAAACGTTTTTAATTTGCTTGAATTTTGCTAAAACTGACTATTTAATTGGTATTCGTGAATGGGATATCTTTATTCTTGGACACAACAACCTCTAATGCAAGACTTTGAAGAAAAACAAAAGTAAATTTGCCCTTCATAACTGACCTTGACCTTAAAGATCAAATTCAATTCAACAGTTTTCTGCTTTTGCTTATTATACTCCCCCACAATGAAGTTTTTAAGGGGGTATAATGGAATCAGCTTGACCGTCCGGCCATCTCCCTGTCCATTCATCTCCCCGCACTCACAGGACAGTAATTATGTGGCTGGAGGGACAATAGGTAACTGTTCTTTCTCTTTGATGTCATTCATTCCGTAATGCTTTTAATTGGCTATTTTCTTTTGTGTGGCTAAAAAGAACAATAGAGAGAACAATACAGTAGCCACATTATTACTCTCCTGTTAGAACGGCCGTCCGTCAGTTTTTCCTTGTCCGCCCAATACCTTAAGATTCCTTTGACTTCATATTTAGTATTTAGATTGGTCATGATTAGTAGATGATCCCTATGGATTTTGAGGTCACCAGGTCAAAGGTCAAGGTCACATGGGCCTTGACTAAAAAATGCTTGTCCGTCCAATAACTTAAAGATTCCTTTGACCCACAGTCTTCATATTTGGCATGGAGGTTAGTCATGATTAGTAGATGACCCATATTGATATTGAGGTCACTGGGTCAAAGGTCAAGGTGACAGGGGCCTTGACTAAAAAAAGCTTGTCTGCCCAATAACTTAAGATTCCTTTGACCCACAGTCTTCATATTTGGCATGGAGGTTAGTCATGATTAGTAGAAGATCCCTATCAATTTTGAGGTCACTGGGTCAAAGGTCAAGGTCACAGGGACCTTGACTAAAAAAAGCTTGTCCGCCCAAAAACTTAAGATTCCTTTGACCTACAGTCTTCATATTTGGCATGGAGGTTAGTGTCACATTATGGACTACGGTGGAACACAGCACAACTCGGCAGAAACTATTTAACAATATAATTACAAAAATAAATGATTATTTATAAATGAAATTAAATGAATGAATGAGTAAACAAAATAAATAAAGTTCCGTGTCCTGTCGAATAACACTATGTCACTTTGTCCCGGTGGCTTAACTTAAAACAAATACACTGATGCTCGAGATGTGACCCATCCAAATCAGAAGATCCATTCTGTGCTGTCTACAGAGTGCAGATCCAAGACTGTGGATGTGGGGTCTCTACGTCACAATCTCCAAATGTGGCCCATTCAAAGCAGGAAGATCGATTCTGTACTGTCTACAGGGTGTATATCCAAGACTCTGTCGTTACGTCACAATATCCACTATCGTCGCTATGTTGAATACATGTGTGATACAAAATTGAAGGTGAATCCTCCGAGTAGAAGCTACAAAATATAAACACAGTAAATATCCATGGTACACAAATATAAGGGTATAAGTATGTCCGACCTTTGTCGGATTCCTATAAGCAAAGCTTCTAAAAATATAATGTCCCTTATGGAACGCCATACACACTGGTGTAATAAATTCAACGTTGATTATATATCGTAGCACATTGTAAGATATAAAACATAAAGCCAGACCGGTTGCCACCTAAATATCGACAAAATCCTTCCTTGAATCGAATCCATATTATTTCGTACCAAAAAAATAATGATATTGATGTGATATGAAAATTACTTAAAGAAATAAGAATTATTTAAAGAGAACATCTGCAGCAGACTTAATTATAAAAGACTTACTGTATTAAACAAGAACATGAAAACTTATTTTAGTAAATATACATGAAACATATGCATGATAAAATAATGTGCACTCTTGGCGTTAACGGCCTTCCATACCTACAACAACTATCAATGATAATAAACAGATTAGAAAAACCTTTAAACATCTTCTTCTACAGAACTAATTGATGGATGATCACCAAACTTTGTCTAAAGCATTCTTAGGCAGTGTTTTATCAAGTTTGCTCATATCAATTTGATTGGCCCTTTTAGGGGTCTCTAGGGCTAAAAGTAGAAAAACCTTTAAACATCATCTTCTACAGAACTAACTGATGGATGATCACCAAACTTTGTCTGTAGCATTCTTGGGTAGTCTTTTATCAAGTTTGCTCATATGAATTTGATTGCCCCTTTTTAGGGGCCGCTAAAGCTAAAAATAGAAAAACCTTTAAATGTCTATTTCTACAGAACTAATTGATGGATGATCACCAAACTTTGTCTGTAGCATTGTTGGGTAGTCTTTTATCAAGTTTGCTAATATTATTTTGATTGGCCCCTTTTAGGGGTCTCTAGGGCTAAAAATAGAAAAACCTTTAACATCTTCTCCTACAGAACTAATTGATGGATGATCACCAAATTTTGACGACAGCATTCTTGGGTAGTGTTTTATCAAGTTTGCTCATATTAATTTGATTGGCCCCTTTTAGGGGCCACTAAAGCTAAAAATAGAAATACTGTTAAATGTCTATTTCTAGAGAACTAATTGATGGATGATCACCAAACTTTGTCTGTAGCATTGTTGGGTAGTCTTTTATCAAGTTTGCTTTTATTAATTTGATTGGCCCCTGTTAGGGGCCGCAAAAGCTGAAAATAGAAATATCTTTAATTGTCTATTTCTACAGAACTAATTGATGGATGATCACCAAACTTTGTCTGTAGCATTCTTGGGTAATCTTTTAACAAGTTTGCTTTTGTTTATTTGATTAGCCCCTTCTAGGGGCCACTAAAGCTAAAAATAGAAAAAAAAACCTTTGAACATCATTTCCTACAGAAATAATTGATAGATGATCACCAAACTTTGTAGCATTTTTAGGTAGTTTTTTATCAATTTTGCTCATATTAATTTGATTAGCCCCGTTTAAGCTAAAGCTTAAATGCCCCAGGTCATGGCATTTCTTCAAATTATTGTTTAAACATATTCTATGCTCAAGTTTAATATGAGAATATATTGACATTCCAACACTGAAAAGCAGTTGTTTCTGGTGAGCGACTCTAAATAACTTCTTTATTTCCTAATGTATCTACTTCAAACTTCATATATATGTTTCTTATTATCACTCAACATTTTTGAGAAGGTTAAATAATCTAGCAAGACTATTTCCAGAATTATGTCCCCCTTGAACTTAGATTTTTTTCGAGAAATTGGTATTTTTCACTCCAACTTCTTCATTCCTTATAGGATTTACTTTAAAATCCCACATCGTAATAATATGACAAGGTTGTATAAACATAATTTCCTTACTAGGCATGGAAACTTAACACATTAGAACTCAAAAGATTTAAGTTCATTCATGTCATTCATTCACTGGTAAAATTGAATGGCCAATCAGAATGTTGCTGGGGTTCTAACCGGTAGGGGACTTATGGATTGCTTGCAATACTATGATAATTGCTTGTTTTAGTAAATATACATGAAACGTATGCATGATAAAATAACGTGCACTAAAGGCGTTAAAGGCCTTCCATACCTACAACAACTATCAATGATAATAAACAGATTACAAATATTCAAGTAATTAATTAAACACTAGAGTCATAAATCTACAGCAGACGAAAAATTAGAGAACAAAAATAACTGTCAAAATGCAAAATAAAATTTCAATAAAACAAATATGTAATAGTTACGATATTCTGAAATAACAAAAATTTAATAAATAAAACAACAAGAAAAGAAAAATTTACCTTGCGCAAGCTTAAAAATTTACACCACAAAAATAAATGTGTCTGTCATAATGACCTTGTGCATCTTTACACATCTAAATGTGAGTTTAAAATTGTTCAATATATATGCATAGCTACACTGAGCAGAATGCGTGAAACATAACTTTCACAATTTTTTTGCATTCCAGAACGCATGTATAACAAAATATACAAGCCCGTAATATCAAATTTATAGACCATAAATAAATTTGCACTTTATCTCAAAAATCTAACTTTCTTATTACTGGACCAAATTTTATGAAAAATATATCAAAATGCTTGGAATGATATCAAGAAATTTAAGCAATAAATAAAAATACTGAAATAAGTAATTTTACTCGATAACTCTGAATTTTACAAAAAGATGTATATATATAATAATTTACATTGTATTTAGTACTGAGAGCACTTCTGAACATTTACGCAATATATGTAAAAATCAAAGTACTGAAAGCACTTCTGAGCATTTACAAAATGGTTTACTTTGTGACAGTTAGTCATGATTATTAGATGACCCCTATTGATTTTGAGGTCACTGAGTCAAAGGTCAAGGTCACAGAGGCCTTGACTTCAAAAAGTTTGTCCGTCCAATAACTTAAGATTCCTTTGACCTACAGCCTCCATTTTTGGCATGGAGGTTGATTCTGACCATCAGGTGACTCCTATTGATTTTGAGGTCACTGGGTCAAAGGTGAAGGTCACAGGGATCTTGACTTCAAAAAGTTTGTCCGCTCAATTGCTTAAGAATGCTTTGGTCAACAGTCTTCATATTTGGTATTGAGATTGTTTATGACTAGTAGATGACCCATATTGATTTAAGGTGTCTGTGTCAAAGATCAAGTCAGAGGGATTTTTACTATAATAAGCTTGTCTGCTCAAATGCTTAAGAATGCCAGTTTGCAGTGTATTGATTTTGACATTTTCACATTTGAAGCATGTAGAATACATAACTTAGCAATGCACTGGCTTAGTAACTCTTTATCTTGATTATAATTATACTGTAATTATACCCCTGCACAACAAAGTTGTAAGGGGGGTATACTGGAATCAGATTATCCGTCCTGCTGTTCGGCCGTCGGGCGTCCGTCGGTTTTTTTCTTGTTCGCCCAATAACTTAAGATTCCTTTGGCCCACAGTCTTCATATTTGGCATTGAGGTTAGTCATGATTAGAAGATGACCCCTATTGATTTTGAGGTTACCAGGTCAAAGGTCAAGGTCACAGGGGCATTGACTTAAAAAAGCTTGTCTGCCCAATAACTTAACATTCAATTGACCCACAGTCTTCATATTTGGCATGGAGGTTAGTCATGATAAGTAGATGACCCCTAATGATTTTGAGGTCACCAGGTTGAAGGTCAACGTCACAGGGGACTTGACTTCAAAAAGCTTGTCCGCCCAATAACTTAAGATTCCTTTGACCCACAGTCTTCACATTTGGCATGGAGGTTAGTCATGATTAGTAGATGACCCCTATTGATTTTGAGGTCACCAGGTCAAAGGTCAAGGTCACAGGGGCCTTGACTTCAAAAAGCTTGTCCGCCCAATAACTTAAGATTCCTTTGACCCACAGTCTTCATATTTGGCATGGAGGTTAGTCATGATTATTAGATGACCCCTATTGATTTTGAGGTCACCAGGTCAAAGGTCACAGGGGCCTTGACTTTAAAAAGCTTGTCGCCCAATAATTTTAGGTCACAGGGGCTTTTATTACAATAAGCTTGTCTGCTCAAATGCTTAAGAATGCCTGTTCACAGTATAATATAATAATTATACTATATATTATTATTGGCGACGCCGGTGAGCGGCGGCGTCTCTTATGGAATGCTTTTTATTTTGGCCTATGGAAGGAGCTGTTATTATTAGCAGTTAATATCATGTTGTGTTAATCAGTTTTATTTTGATTCGTAAAAATCAAGTAAACAAATATGTTGTTATATTTGTATTTAATAACTTTATGTAAAACGCATGTGAATTGTGATATTATTTCCACGAAATTGCAGGTTAAGTTTAACAGCTAGTCCCTTAGTTTTATTGACAATACTAAAACCCGGATTTCGAATATCGTTGTGGTCTACATTGATGCCGTATCCATTCATTCATTCATTTATATATTTTCAAAAATGTCCTACAAGAAGAAAGTTCACCTGCAAATGAGTATAAGGATAGGTAATGGAACTGTTGTAAACGATTATCCTATTGATTACGTTTATCTGTTGCGCAGAATGTTTGTTTTTACAAAGTGTACCAGTATCCGGATGTTGAAAGCTATCCGATTTTCTGCAATTACTGCTGTCACATGGCCATCTATTCTTTTATGAATACTTTACCATTAATTTGCATGGCTTGATAAAACTGAGCCTGCAACAACTATAATTTTGCTGTTTAGGGTGTTCTTTTGGGTTTCAGATTTTCTCTATTTTAAGGGGAAGTAACTCATGTTTACTAAATTATTTGTTCTTTTCTGTCAATCTTAGGTATTACTTATCAAACTATTTTTGTTGTATAAAATTTACCAGTTGTAAGGTCATCAAAAGCATGTTAATGTTAGGATTTCATATTTATTTAATAGAAACTGGGAATTATTAATGTTATGTGCATACATGTATATCTTAGTATATTGATATGATGAAACTTATAATATTTAAAGAGTTACAGTTATGTCATTATTATTAAAGGGATGAGACTTTCATTTAAAGTTATAAATGATAATACATGTATTGACTGAAAATGTCCTTAAACTTGGATCAAGCAATATAATTAATAAAGTCTCAAAAAATCATATTCTGAATAGAACTTATTCTAATTTTAACATAATAACATGTGCATAGTTTGAAAAGGACAGCTTCTGTCTTATCTATTTGTAATGGAGGGACACCGGTCTCAACCTCCAGGTCTCCTGAGTCAACCCAACTACAGACTTTACATAGAGTAGATTGTACTTGCCCTTGAATAAATTTGTGCACTAAATTTATTGTGGGTGATTTGTGCCACATGAAAACCAACATAGTACAAAAAGTAACTGGGCGCCAGATGAAAACATGAAATACAATCTACCACAAAGTGGTTTGTTTGTTGCATTTTTCATGTTTTTGCCCTGGATGCAAAATACAAATCAGGCTTCATAAAATTTCTAATCATAGAAAAAAGGTTAGTTTTTTATCTGTACAAAAAATAGATATTGTACATGTATTAGCACAGTTAATATGTTCACTTTAAAATTGACCTGTTATAAATAATGGCACAACCAATAACTGCCTAAGCCCTTTTTAGTAAAAATTATTATTGTATACAATAATATATAAATTGTTATTTTAATTAAGACAATGAGTATGTAAGTTTTTTTTTTTCTTATTTATTAATTAAGAACTAATTATCTGTTAATTTAAAAATCTAAAAGTATCTGTCACGGTTTAGAACTGTTCACTATTTAGGGGAGAAAATATGTAAGTGGCCAGATAGCTTAATCGCTACAGCTGCCGTACATTATTCTGTGGGTCACAGGTTCGAGTTCTGGTCAAGCTGAAAAGTTTTCTCATCCTGTGACTGCATATAAGCATAAGTTCAATTCACTATGCTCTGTAAACATAAGAAATTCAAGGACACAAATCAATATAGTGGGGAAATATGTTGTGGTTTAGAACTGTTCATTATTGAAGAGAAAATGTGTAGCCGGCCGGATAGCTCAGTTGGTCTTTTGAAAGTCATGGGTTCGAGTCATGGTCAGTACCACTCAAGGATATGTTTGACTGGATAGGTGGAACAAGTACCGGGGGTCTTCTAGCCTTGGCAATAGGTGTAGGTAGGTAATGTAGAGAGTCCACTGATAAGACTGCACTCTCTGTTATTGTAATATGTCTAGGTGATTAAAAGGGAAACATATTATTAATAATTTATATTGATTTAGAAATACAGGAGGCAAAACTATTGTCTAGCATACATGCCATATCCCGTCAGGCAGTTTCAGTCAGGGTTTAGAAGTGGTTATTCAACTGACACAATTCATGTTTGATTCATTTAACAGATTGCAATAAATTTGAAATGTACAAAGGCAGTATTGCATGATACTTTTAGATCTACAAAGGGCATTTGATACAGTTGATCACACTATACTGCACATGAAGAAGCTCTTTTTCTTCTTCTTCATGAAACTTCAAGCATCTGCCATATGTAATGACATTCTTACATGGTTTAAGTCTTATCTCTGATAGACAGCAGCTGGTGGATGTGGCTGGTACCCATTCTACTACTGCTCTGAGTACCTATGGTGTCCCCCTGATGTTCATTTTAGGTCCTCTTTTATGTCTAATATATGTCAATGACATGTCTGCAACCCTAAGCAATAAGCTTTATTTATATGCACAGCCACGAGTATCAGACCTGGGAAGAAAAAATATGACCAGATTGATAAAAAAAAACTGTGTTCATCTCAAAAGTGTCAAAAACCAAAATAAAATGTAAATAATGACCCCCATTAAAAATATACTTTAAGTTAATTATTCTAAGTATATTCTTAAAGGGGGTCATTATTTACATTTTTTTTGGTTTTTATGAACACAGTTTTTTTTTTAACAATTTTCTTCCCAAGTCCGATACTGGTGCCTGTGATTATATGCTGATGACTCAGGAATCCTTGTGTCTGGTACAATAAATCTGAAGAATTTCTTTCTTATTATATAAGAAATTCTTTCTTATTATTATGAGTCTTATAAGATTGGTTAATTGACTATAAATTGTCTTTGAATCTTGGCAAGACAGAGTCTATTCTTTTGGTTTAAGTTTCAATTTAAACTGGGCCTAGCTTCCAGGTCACATGGTCACATCCAGTAATGGTACTACTATAAAGTACACATCTTTTGTTAAGTATTTAGGTGCAAACCTGGATCAAATTCTTTTGGCGTAGCCCTTTGATGCTTTGCATCAATGCTTTTCTTGTGTTCTCATTTATTGATCATAAAACACCTCCAGGCAAAGCTGCATGAATGGGGGGGGGTATTGAAGTAATTCAGTGGCAGTTTCAGTTTTGAGGTCAGTAGGTCAAAGGTAAAGGGCACTTTGCCACTAAAAATATGTAGAATACATAATTTAGCAATGCACTGGCTTACTTCCCTAAGATTTGGCTGGGAGGTTGTCCTTGAGCTCTAAATTACTACTGTTGATTCTGACAAAGTGGTATGCGGGGGTATTCACGCCATGACAGTGGCAGTTCTAATTTATGTATAAAAATCTGTAACCTCTGAATTCATCTTATGTAATGTAATTTTTAGCTAATCATAAAAGACTTGGTAAAGAAGTTGTATATTTTACAGATTTACCAGCTTGCACAGGTGCATATAGAATTACTCCAGTAGATGTAAACAGCCGGCCATCATCATGTCTCACAAATTTTTTACTCAGTGGTATGTATTTTTGTTAGCACTGCTGTTGTGATCATATGATCTTGCCATTTAAAGCAATAGCTCTCATCATTTATAATCAAAATTACTTCTCTTGTAAAATTTATTAAACAGTAATGTGTGTTTTTACACTCATTTATGCTCTCTCAGTTTGTTTTTATCCTGTTATCTATCCATAAGTTTACAAGTTAAATGTTGATGCTGCACATCAAATACACCGCAAAATGATGTGAACAGTCAATCAGCATTGAAAATCGTTCTCTATTACAGTTGAATATCCGAAGCACAAATCAATTTTCCATGTTCTTGGTATGTGCTCATTGTTTAATAATTAATTAGTTGCATATTTTTGTGATAAAGTAGAACCTTATGCATAAATTCACAAAGTAATGCCATGTCTGAAATTCTGAAATGTTTGCTTGTTGCAACAAAGATTGAAACATCTGGTCGAAGCAAAATGAATTGGATAACAAAAAAAATTGAAATGTTTGGTATACTAAAAATAAATTCAAGATAATATGTGCCGAGAATATGTCCATTTAAATATTGGTGTGAAATGTTCGAATGATTTTGAGAACGAACTGTTCTGCAGTGATCTCCCCTTACTGGCTGTAGCGTAACCGGTGCGCACAGTTTGGCGTACTTTCTTAATGGTAAAAAAATAAGGGAGAACTGCCTCTCTGATAGTGGGCGTGGTTTAGGCTTTGTAACTTGTAATTTAATGATTCGACAAGTGATATTGATCAAAGTTGTTCTGGTTCCTTTCCGTCCCATCAACGAAGACTAACTGCTAGCATACCGGAGCATCATATTAAATTTGGCGACAATGTAAGGCGGAGCCGAACTTCAACAGAGGCGGAGCGAAAGGAAGTGAGTGACACTGCCTCAGTCGTTACCTCCCTCAACGGACAAGTTTTAGAACGATCGACTATAGACTGGCTCATTGGCACTTTATTTATTATGTAGATAAAATTCAAAGATAATGATAAAAAGAATATGATATTAACATGCATGGTACATAGCATAGGCTATATAAAGGGACAGATTTCTGTCTTCTAGTTGATATAAGTCAGATGCTTTTTAAGTCGTGGTTCTGGTAAAGAAGAGCACGAGTCATTTTAAGCAAAAATATTAGCATTTTTAGGGGAAAATATACCTGTTATGGGCTAGGGGAAACAACCTTTATTCGGCTGTAAAATACAGTGAAAAAAATCACTGTATGGGCTCCATTTAGTCATCATTTATTGATGGATTGTAACACAAAAGATAACTATCATGACTACAAGTGTGACATATGTAATTATACAAGTGTGACACATGTAATTAAGGTTGATATTTGCAAGGTCAAGGTCACTAGGGATGATAAATATCCAGATATTTTCCAAAAATTGCCCAGAACATATCTCCTATATGCATATCTATTATGCCCACATCTCTGTGACAGCGTATTTTGCGACAATGTTGCCCTTGTTTGGCATATAGCATCAACTGTTGGTTCTCAGCAAAAGTTATAGAAATAATGCCACTGGCTACCACTGGGATTTACACTAGGCAAACTTATTTAAAATTTCTTCTTTGAATAAATAACTCACCTGAGCCCCTGGGGGTCATAAAAATCTTCTTGTCTGAAGGTACAAGGCATAGAGCTTAGATATTTGGTATATAATATCACATATAGGTCCTCTACCAGAGTTGTTTAAATTATAGCCCTTGGGTCAAAATTGGCCCTGTCCTGGGGGTCATAGATTTTTATGCCACCGCAGCATCTGCGATGCGGTGGCATATAGCAATTCACCTGTGTGTTTGTATGTATGTGTGTTATATAAATTATAAAGTGAACTTAAAAAATCTTCTTGTGAAAAACCACTAGTCCAATTTCAACCAAACTTGGCAGGATTGATCCTTGGGTGAAGGGCTTTCAAAGTTGTTCAAAGAATTTCATTCCATGCAGAAATCTGGTTGCCATGCTGGCAACCAAAAGGAATTATAAGAATAAATTAAAAAAATCTTCTTGTAAAGACCCACATTTTAGGCCTAGAGAAAAGATATTTTGCATAAGGCATTGTCTGGTAGGCCTCTACCAAGATTGTTCAATTTATAGCCCTGGGGTCAAAATTGGCCCTGCCCGGGGATCATTGATTTTCATTATATGTACATATAGTAAAAACTAAAATACCTTCTTGTCTGAAGGTACAAGGCTCAGAGCTTTGATATTTGGTATATGATATCATCTATAGGTACTTTACCAAAGTTGTTCAAATTTTGCCTCTAGCATCAAAATTAGCCCCGCCCCGGGGGTCATAGGTTTTCCTTTTATGCATACAGTAAAACTTAAAAAAACATCTCTCGAAATTGACAAAGCCTAGAGGTTAGATATTTTGCATGAATCATTGCGTAGTGAACCTCTACCAAGATTGTACAAATTATAGCCCTGGGGTCAAAATTGGCTCCGCTCCGGGGGTCATTGATTTTCACTATGTACATATATAGTAAAAAATTAAAAAATCTTATTGTCTGAAGGTACAAGGCTTAGAGCTTTGATATTTGGTATACGATATCATCTATAGGTACTCTATTAAAGTTGTTCAAGTTTTGCCTCTAGTGTCAAAATTAGCCCCGCCCCGGGGGTCATAGGTTTTCCTTTTATGCATACAGTAAAATTTAAAAAATCATCTTCTCAAAATTGACAAAGGCTAGAGGTTAGATATTTTGCATGAAACATTGTGTAGTGAACTTCTACCAAGATTGTACAAATTATAGCCCTCGGGTCAAAATTGGCTTCGCCCCGGGGATCATTTATTTTCACTTTGTACATATATAGTAAAAAAATCTTATTGTCTGAAGGTACAAGGCTTAGAGCTTTGATATTTGGTATATGGTATCATCTATAGGTACTCTACCAAAATTTTGCCTCTAGTGTCAAAATTAGCCCCGCCCGGGGGGTCATAGGTTTTTCTTAAATGTATATAGTAAAAACTTTAAAAAAAAATCTTTTCTAAATTGACAAAGGCTAGAGGTTAGATATTTTGCATGAAACATTGTGTAGCATGATTGTTCAAATTATAGCCCTGGGGTCAAAATTGGCCCTGCCCTGGGGGTCATTGATTTTCAGTCACTTATAATGTACATATAGTAAAAATTTAAAATCTTTTTGCCTGAAGGTACAAGGCTTAGAGCTTTGATATTTTTTATATAATATCATCTATGGGTCCTCTACCAAAGTTGTTTAAATTATGCCTCCAGTGTTAAAATGACCCTGGCTCAGAGGCGATAGTTTTCCTTATATGTAAATAGAAAATCTTGAAAAATCTTCTTCTCTGATTTGACAAAGGCTAGAGGTAGGATATTTGGCATGAGACTTTGTGTAGTGAACCTCTACCAAGATTGTTCAATTATAGCCCTGGGGTCAAAATTTGCCCCTCCCCAATGTTTATTATGAGTTTATTTTTTTCACTAAACATACCATACTCGTCTAGACAAACTGTCTCTGTACTGGAGGATGGAGGGGGTTCCCCAAAATTTGTGGTTGGTGTTGCTGGTCTGCTATGCTTTGGAGTAGGTGGTAACGGCGAGATTGGTGTTGGGATCAACTTTTACGTTTACTGTCTTGGATAATGATGACATTGACGTCGTTGATCGAATGTCCCGGACTATTAAAATTGCGGGAAATTGGTTTGATAGTTATAATTGCGTGTTCTGTCGTTGGCCATATGACCATAGAATCGATCGAGTAATGTGTTTCCTGTCTGTCCAGCGTACATTATTTAAGTATATACATCAGAAACCAGAAAAAATATACATTACTCCTAGCAAGGTATATTAGTCATTTTGAGCAAATCGAGGGTTCTGTCTTAATTGTCTTTTACATTTTATATAGTTTGTCATAGCAGCTCACTGTTATTTTCATAAATTAGCAAAATCTTGGTTATAAATGTATTGATATTAATTATGGTGTGTTATTTGTTTAAATTTGGACAAAACAACTATTCAAAATATGACCATGACCTTTGAAATACCTTTACTCATGAAGGCCTATATCATTGTGTTTGCATTTGTTAGATTGTAAGAAAAGTTGGGTTTGGGCAATGTTTTAGTTGTTCTTGCTTCTATAACTTAAATAGCCACTACTATATACATGTATTTTGTTAATAAGGCATTCAACCGGTTACAAAATCTAACCATTTTTAAAGCACATGTGTGATATTGCTTATATACTTCGACAATAATTGAATAGTGTGTATTTAAGGATAAAAGAAAAACAAGAAATAAAAAACAGTGCTGGTTAAATTTTGCTTCAGGAAGAGCAGTAATGTTAGAACAGCCTCGAAAAACTGGGCTCAAGGTAATATCTCATATGCTAACAAGTCATGGTGGAGAGATATTTATACATTGTATACCAACAGGACGGTCAATACTAGAAGATCCACCATCTATTAGTGAAGGTCCTGGTGGTAGGGTGACAGATTACAGAATACCTGTATGTACTAGCCTTTTTCTTTTTTATGTGTTTAGCTGTTGGGTTTTAGTTCACATAGACACTGTAAAGTTTATATTACAACTTACTACACTGTAAACTATGTTGGCATACATTGTTGTGCACCTAGTTCCCTGTCCATCTGTCCATCTGTCATTGTTCGCAATGTTGTCTGATCTGTATCTTTTCAACCAATGGAAGATGACTGAAAATACTTGGCAGAAATGGGAACCATAATGACAAAATATGCAGAGCACAAACTTTATCTTAAAATTGAGCTGATAGAAAGAAATTAAAATTATTTAGCCAAAACATTAGTTAAAAAGAGATGATGTGCAGATCATAGGTTTTGGTTTCCAGAGGTCATAATTGGCTTGCCCGAGGGATTTCTTGATTTGTATAGACTTATATATAGGAAAACACATTTAAATTTCATCATGTGTAGCATTGCTTTATTGACCTTTACAAAACTGATTTGAATTGTGCCCCTGGGTTCAATATTGTCCCTATCCTAGGGGTCACTTTTACTGCACCTATGGTCAATATAGCCCCAGACTGGGGTCACTTGTTTTATTTAAACTTATACATGAAAAGTAATTTGAGTCTTATTGTGTGAAACTACAATGCCCAGAGTTTGATATTTATAGAATACCAAGATTGTTTAATTTTTGACTAACAGGACTTTAGAGAGTTTATGAAAGAGAATAGATTGGCACCAGCTTCTCCAGCAGTAGCAGAGATGGCTCCTCAACAACCTATTCAACGAGGTAAAAATCATTACTTTACTTTATATATGGCTTGTTTTCTATTCAATGAGGTAAAACTTTATATATGGCTTGTTTCCTAACCATCAAGGTAAAAATCATTACCTTATATATGGCTTGTTTCCTATTCAACGAGGTAAAAATCCTGACTTTACCTTATAAATCGCTTGTTTCCTATTCAACGAGGTAAGAATCATTACTTTACCTTATATATGGCTTGTTTCCTATTCAATGAGGTAAAACTTTATATATGGCTTGTTTCCTAACCATCAAGGTAAAAATCATTACCTTATATATGGCTTGTTTCCTATTCAACGAGGTAAGAATCCTGACTTTACCTTATAAATCGCTTGTTTCCTATTCAACGAGGTAAGAATCATTACTTTACCTTATATATGGCTTGTTTCCTATTCAATGAGGTAAAACTTTATATATGGCTTGTTTCCTAACCATCAAGGTAAAAATCATTACCTTATATATGGCTTGTTTCCTATTCAACGAGGTAAGAATCATTACTTTACTTTATAAATCGCTTGTTTCCTATTCACCGAGTTAAAAATCATTACTTTACTTTATATATGGCTTGTTTTCTATTCAATGAGGTAAAACTTTATATATGGCTTGTTTCCTAACCATCAAGGTAAAAATCATTACCTTATATAAATTATGGCTTGTTTCCTATTCAACGAGGTAAGAATCATTACTTTACCTTATAAATCGCTTGTTTCCTATTCAACGAGGTAAGAATCATTACTTTACCTTATATATGGCTTGTTTCCTATTCAACGTTGTAAAAATCATCACTTTACCTTATATATGGCTTTTTCCCTATTCAACGAAGTAATCATTACTTTACTTTATATATGGCTTGTTTCTTATTCAACAAGGTAAAAATCATCACTTCAATATATATATGGCTTGTTTTCTATTTTAGTCATGAGGGAACATGTTGTCTGTCTGACTGACGGAGGTTTAACATATATATATTGAGATTAATTGAATTCCTTTTAGAGGTTAACAATTATCATAGATATCATATAAACTAAAGCAATACTAAAGAGGATTAACAATCAATAGGAAATAAGTGTTTTAAATTACTTCAGTACATACAGAAGCTATACAACTGTTTTATCAGAGAATTCAAGTTATAGACTCCCTAAATGTTTAAATTTTGGGAAGACTGTTTTGATATATCAACGAAGGCCAAAGAGTGTCTCTGGTGCATATTTTCCAAAATGAGACATATAAATTAAATATAGTTCAAAATATGTAATGTTACTTTATAACATGCTATACCATGATTAATAGAAGTGAATTCATCTTAACTCATAATTATTCTATTACGTCATACCAACTGTCCATCTCAAATGAGATGTGCTCATACTGTGACCAAGAATATTCAGTACACATTTTGATACTGTACAGAACGGACGTGGTTCGATTAGTTAGACCAAGAAATGTAATCTTGATTCCTAGATTAACGCTGTTAATCTATTGTATTTTCATTTTTAGCTCGACTTTTTTCTTTTTTCTTTTTTTTGAAAAAAAAAAAGGAGAGGTATTGTTATAGTCCTGGCGGCGTTGCCGTCCGCAAACTTTTACCTGGATCATAACTTTTTTAGTTCTTGGTGTATTGTCTTCATACTTGGCCACAACAACCCTTGGGACAAGACCTTTCAGTAGACCACACTAACCTTGACCTTCACTCATAAATAACCTTGACCTTCAAGGTCAAAAGTCCAAATTTTGCTTGTTCTTGCTATTATTGTCTATTACTTTGTTATTATACCCCCACCACAAAATGTGGGTGGGGGGGGGCTATAATGGATTCGCTTTGTGCAGAACCCATGTTGCCCATGTGTCAGCTCAAGGTCACAATTGAAGGTCAAATAATCAAATATTAGACAGTATGTCGTGTCCGCTCTGTAAGTCCTACACTAATTGAAAGATTTTTTTCAATCTTGGCTCAAATGTTCACCTCAACAAAGTTATGTGCAGAACCCATATCACCCTTTAGCCGGCTTAAGGTCAAGGTCACACTTGAAGATAAAAATTTGACTTAGAAAATATTCTTAAATTGTATTTGAATATTTCTGAAACTAGTAAAGGTATTTGCTTGAAACTTAAAATATATATGAAGTGTCACAATTAAGATATGTTGGTCAAGTTTCATAACTCTGTATTGCATTTTAACAAAGTTATGCCCCTTTTTAAGTCTTCAAATTTACATTTAATCAAATATTAGACAATATGTCGTGTCCGCTCTATAAATCCTATAGTAATGGAAGAATTTTCTTCAAACTTTACTCAAATGTTCACCTCAACAAGGTTATGTGTAGAATTCATGTCACCTTTGTGCTGGTTAAAGGTCAAGGTCACACTTGAAGGTCAAAAATTGACTTAGAAAATGTTCTTAAATCTTAACATGTACTTGAATATTTCTGAAACTAGCACAGGTATTTGCTTTAAACTTAAAAGATATATGAGGTGTCACAAATAAGATATGCAGGATAAGTTTCATAACTCTGAATTGCATTTTGAAAAAGTTATGCGCCTTTTTAAGTCTTTAAATTTACATACAATCAATTCTAGACAATATGTTGTGTCGGCTCTATATATTCTATACTAATGGAAGGATTTTCTTCAAACTTTACTCAAATGTTCACCCCAACTGGGCAATGTGCAGAACCCATCTTACCCTTGTGCCAGCTTAAGGTATGTAAGACTGTATTATTTTTATTAGCTCACCTGTCACAAAGTGACAGGGTGAGCTTTTGTGATTGCTTTTCGTCCGTCGTCCGTAAACTTTTACTTTAAACGACATCTTCTCATAAACCGCTAGGCCAATTTCATCCAAACTTCACAGGAATGTTCCTTTGGTGGTCACCTTTAAAAATTGTTCAAAGAATTTAATTCCATGCAGAACTCTGGTTGCCATGGCAACCGAAAGAAAAAACTTTAAATATCTTCTTTTAAAAAACCCTAAGAGCTAGAGCTTAGATATTTGGCATGAAACATCTTCTAGTGAGTGTCTACCAAGTTTGTTCAAATAAAAGCCCTGGGGTCAAAATTGGCCCCGCCCCAGGGGGTCATTGATTTTCCCTATATGCATATAGTAAAAACTTAAAAAATCTTCTTTTAAAGAACCCAAAGAGCTAGAGCTAAGATATTTAGCATGAAACATGTTCTAATGAGTGTCTACCAAGTTTGTTCAAATAAAAGCCCTGGGGTCAAAATTGGCCCCGCCCCGGGGGGTCATTGATTTTCCCTATATGCATATAGTAAAAACTTAAAAAATCTTCTTTTAAAGAACTCAAAGAGCTATGGCTAAGATATTGAGCATCAAACATGTTCTAATAGGTGTCTACCAAGTTTGTTCAAATAAAAGCCCTGGGGTCAAAATTGGCCCCGCCCCAGGGGTCATTGATTTTCCCTATATGCATATAGTAAAAACTTAAAAAATCTTCTTTTAAAGAACCAAAAGAGTTAGAGCTAAGATATTTAGCATGAAACATGTTCTAATAAGTGTCTACCAAGTTTGTTCAAATAAAAGCCCTGGGGTCAAAGTTGACCCTCCCCCGGGGAGTCATTGATTTTCCCTATATGCATATAGTAAAAACTTAAAAAATCTTCTTTTAAAGAACTCAAAGAGCTATGGCTAAGATATTTAGCATCAAACATGTTCTAATAGGTGTCTACCAAGTTTGTTCAAATAAAAGCCCTGGGGTCAAAATTGGCACCCCCCGGGGGTCATTGATTTTCCTTATATGTTAAGATACAGCAAAAACTTTTAAAAAATCTTCTTTGAAAAAATAGCAAATTAAAATCTTCTTTGAAAAAACCCAAATAGCTAGAGTTTAGATATTAAGCATGAAACATCTTCTAGTAAGTGTCTACAAAGTTTGTTCAAATAAAAGCCCTGGGGTCAAAACTGGCCCGGCCCCAGGGGTGTCATTGTTTTTAACTATATGTGTATAGTAAAAACTTTAAAAAAAATCTTCTTTTAAAAAGCCCAATGAGCTAGAGCTTAGATGTTTAGCATGAAACATCTTCTTATGGGTGTCTACCAAGTTTGTGCAAATAAAAGCCCTTGGGTTAAATTGGCCCTGCAACGTTGGGGGGTGGGGTGGGGGTTAGGGGGGCCTATATACAGGTGAGCGACCTCAGGGCCATCATGGCCCTCTTGTTGAATTCTTCGATCATTGTTACAACATAACAACACTACACATAGATAAAAACAAGGATAACATTCTAACAGGTATATTTTATGCATCTATGTACGATCTTATTATAGGTGCAAATATTTCAACCTCGGTTGGCTTGAACTACCGATCTCCGGAACAAATTTTCACGGTCTCTCTGAGTTCGAACGAACAAAGTACATGATAGTTTTATCAATCATGCAAAAAAGTTTTGTTCTATCTTATAATTTCCTTTCAATGATTAATTAATCAGTTTGTCCGATTGTTTCCAATTTATCAATATTGTAGAAATGACTTCCAGTATCATTAGATAGTTGTATTAATAAAAAAGAATCAGGTCATGTTGAAACTGACGAAAGGGAAAAGTAATTTATTATAATCTACTTCTTCCCCTTTATCTAACCAGAACCAAAGGTTCAGGGTGAGCTATTAGTTTCAAAGGGGGATCCTCCGGCATCATGCGTCAACAATCTTCTTCTTCTCTGAAACTGCTGGACAGATTTACTTCAAATTTGGTCTGTAGCATCCTTGTGACAGTCACACTTGAATTTGCTCATGTCATTTCAATTGGCCCCTTTTAGAGATCAACAGAGCTAAAAATAGAAAGACCTTTTAAACTTCTACTATAGAACTAATAGATGGATGATCACTTAACTTTGTCTGTAGCATTCTTTGGTAGTCTTTTATCAAGTTTGCTCATATTAATTTGATTTGCCCCTTTTAGGGGCTGCTAAAGCTAAAAATAGAAATACCTTTAAACGTCTAATTTTACCGAACTAATTGACGGATGATCACCAAACTTTGTAGCATTCTTTGGTACTCTTTTATCAAGTTATCATATTAATTTGATTGGCTCCTTTTAGGGGTCACTAGGGCTAAAAATAGAAAAACCCTTAAACATCTTATTCTACAGAACTAATTGATGGATGATCACCAAACTTTGTCTGTAGCATTCTTAGGTAGTCTTTTATCGATTTTGCTCATATTAATTTGATTGGCCACTTTTAGGGGCTGCTAAAGCTAAAAATAGAAATACCTTTAATCGTCTAATTTGTACAGAACTAATTGATGGATGATCACCAAACTTTGTCTGTAGCATTAGTCTTTTATCAAGTTTGCTCATATTAATTTGTTTGGCCCCTTTTAGGGGTCTCTAGAGCTGAAAATAGAAATATCTTTAAACATCTATTTCTACAGAACTAATTGATGGATGATCACCAAACTTTGTCTATAGCATTCTTAGGCAGTGTTTTATCAAGTTTGCTCATATTAATTTGATTTGCCCCTTTTAGGGGTCTCTAAAGCTAAAGATAGAAATACCTTTAAAGGTCTATTTCTACAGAACTAATTGATGGATGATCACCAAACTTTGTCTGTAGCATTCTTAGGTACTCTTTTATCAAGTTTGCTCATATTAATTTGATTACTGTATGTGTATTTAAATTCGCGGAAGCAAATTTTCGCGGAAAGGTCCACTTTGGGGGTCTATACAAATATTGGCGCTATTTTGAATTCGCGGAGGTGACTGCCAAAAATCATAAATTCGCGTAGACCACTCAGGTTAAAAAAGGAAAATTACTGTAATCATCGTGGGAGTTACAGTTATTTTTAAAACCAGGTGTCAAACAATACTCTATTGTACAGAAAAAAAGACATTGTCTAGCGGACAGATTATAGAAAACAAAAGAATGCCCGTTAACGTGCATAATTTTTCACAGTTTGCGTCATAAACGTCTTGACATCTGATCAGAGCATGTTTTGGTTTTTCTGAACAAACAATTAAAAAAACACAAACATAAACGATTTTAAATGATCAATAACTTGGAAAACAAAACACAATTACACAGTAAAGATTTAAATAAAATGTGTGAAAGCATATCACATACTGATATACATTGTTCTATAGAAGCGCGAAAATATGACTATTTAGAAATTATTGGTGTAGAAATGTTCGCGCTCAACATGAATTCGCGGATCGAATGTCACCGCAAAGATCGCGAAAATTTGAAGCCCGCGAATATTTCTACACATACAGTAACTCCTTTTACGGGTCACTAAAGCTAAAAATAGAAAAACCTTTGAACGTCATTTCCTACTGAAATAATTGATAGATGATCCCCAAACTTTGTAGCATTCTTAGGTAGTGTTTTATCAAGTTTGCTCATATCAATTTGATTGGCCCCGTTTAAGCTAAAGCTTAAATGCCCTAGGTCAAATTATTGTTTTAATATATTCTTTGCTCAAATTTGATATAAGAAAATATTGACAATGGATAATTTCCAACACTGAAAAGCAGTTGTTTCTGATGAGCGACTCAGGGCCATCATGGCCCTCTTGTTCTATGTACATATAGCAAAGATTTTGATATAAAAGGGTTTTTTGACATGACAAAACTTGAAATAATTTCTGGAGATTTATATTCAAATTGAAGAGAGACTGACCAACAACTTTTGTGCAAAATTCACTCACTTAATTTTTCCAAAGTTATTATTCTTATCATGAAAAAGGACACAAAATTTGAAAGCATTTCACCAATTGGGCTATGAAAGCATGTAAATACAATTAGCAATTTATTGCTGAGTATATTTCTTAATAACTTTTTAGTTCACCTGTCACAAAGTGACATGGTGAGCTTTTGTGATCGCTTTTCGTCTGGCGTCTGTCCGTCCAGCGTTCGTAAACTTTTACTTTAAACGACGTCTCCTCATAAACCACTAAGCCAATTTCATCCAAACTTCACAGGAATGTTCCTTTGGTGGTCATCTTCAAAAAATGTACAAAGAATTTAATTCCATGCAGAACTCTGGTTGCCATGGCAACCGAAAGAAAAAACTTTAAATATCTTCTTTTAAAAAACCCTAAGAGCTAGAGCTTAGATATTTGGCATGAAACATCTTCTAGTGAGTGTCTACCAAGTTTGTTCAAATAAAAGCCCTGGGGTCAAAATTGGCCCCGCCCCAGGGGGTCATTGATTTTCCCTATATGCATATAGTAAAAACTTAAAAAAATCTTCTTTTAAAGAACCCAAAGAGCTAGAGCTAAGATATTTAGCATGAAACATGTTCAAATGAGTGTCTACCAAGTTTGTTCAAATAAAAGCCCTGGGGTCAAAATTGGCCCTGCCCCAGGGGGTCATTGATTTTCCCAATATGCATATAGTAAAAACTTAAAAAATCTTCTTTTAAAGAACTCAAAGAGCTAGAGCCAAGATATTTAGCATCAAACATGTTCTAATAGGTGTCTACCAAGTTTGTTCAAATAAGAGCCCTGGGGTCAAAATTTGCCCCGCCCCGGGGGTCATTTATTTTCCTTATATGTGTATAGCAAAAACTTAAAATCTTCTTTGAAAAAACCCAAATAGCTAGAGTTTAGATATTAAGCCTGAAACATCTTCTAGTGAGTGTCTACACAGTTTGTTCAAATAAAAGACCTGGGGTCAAAATTGGACCCGCCCAGGGGGTCATTGATTTTCCTTATATGTGTATAGCAAAAACTTAAAATCTTCTTTGAAAAAACCCAAATAGCTAGAGTTTAGATATTAAGCATGAAATATCTTCTAGTAAGTGTCTACAAAGTTTGTTCAAATAAAAGCCCTGGGGTCAAAACTGGCCCTGCCCCAGGGGTGTCATTGTTTTTAACTATATGTGTATAGTAAAAACTTAAAAAAATCTTCTTTTAAAAAGCCCAATGAGCTAGAGCTTAGATGTTTAGCATGAAACATCTTCTTATGGGTGTGGGGGGGGGCTATATACAGGTGAGCGGGAAGACGGACAAAACCCCACCAGTTAAAACCCCACCACTCAAAATTTTATAGAGTGGACAAAACCCCACCACTAAATTTTATAGAGTGGACAAAACCCCACCACTAAATTTTACAGAGTGGACAAAACCCCACCACTTACCAATTATTGGGCAAGATTTGATGAATTAAAATATATATAATATACAGTACACATCTTCACATTTTATTTTTTAATTTCAATTTTAAGAGATTATACAAATAATTTACAAACTGTTAAATCAACATCAAAGAGCAGTCATTTATTTGAGACTGTGCCACATTTATGACCTTGAATTATCCATTATATTTAGTTTCTTCAAATTCATTTCTTCAATTTATTTATATAGAAAATAAACTACTTACTATAATCAAGAATGAAGCACATTTTCATCAATTAATGATTAAAAAATAGCACATTTTTATAGCACATTTTTTAATTTATTCAGTTCAGTCAATTTTCCTTCATTGTACTTAGTTTAAGTGGATACTGTGGCTGATAGCCTATAGAAACTCGGGTACGGTCTTCTCCTTATTGATGAGTTGTTCACACATTCTTTTGAGTTTTGCTGATGCACAATGTTTACAAGAAAGTTTTGTCCACTCTATAAAACTGAAGTGGTGGGGTTTTGTCCACTGTGTAAAATTAAGTGGTGGGGTTTTGTCCACTCTATAAAATTTAGTGGTGGGGTTTTGTCCGCTCTATAAAATTTTGAGTGGTGGGGTTTTAACTGGTGGGGTTTTGTCCTACATTCAGGTGAGCGACCTCAGGGCCATCATGGCCCTCTTGTTTGCAATGTTTTGATTTTTGCTATTTTTTCTGGGGTGAAAGGGGCTCCACTTAAACATTTTTACCTATTTCTCAGGTGAGCGATCCAGGGCCCTCTGGGGCCTCTTGTTTTGCATATCTTTCTGTTTTTTACACATGACAATGTAAAATTTCCAATGTGTGTTTATGCTTCTGGACCCCAGTGAAGTTTCTTTTAAGGGTAGCTGCAAAAATACTGGCCTCCATCGTCCTGTATAGAGTGAGACCAGCCTGCTTATACAGTATTGTATGTTTAAACATTTAACCTATTGGAACTGAATGGGATTAGCCTTCTTATTCAAAATGGGACAAGTCCATTTCACAAATTCAGCAGGGTAAGGGTTAACTGCAAGATTATTCTAGCAGTGATAACAACTAGTATAATTATGTCAACATTTTACAGTCAGACTAGCCTACATATATTTAAATTCTGGCTAGGCTGTATATTTTTGGCTATTTATCAATGGCAGTTTCAACTTAACAGCAAGACATGTTCATCATATAAATTCAGTGACAGGTAAAAAGATGAAAACTTCATCATAATGATATCTAACACTATGCAATCATGTAATCTTAATGAAATGTTACTATATTTTCAGCATTACAACATATAGAGAGGACTAGTAGATGCTGGCCAATGGTTATAAGTGACACAATTATCTTCAATATGGCATCTGTAAGCATCTACACAATTTACAATGAAATCAAAACTCCAAAGCATTTACCTTTAGTATACAGCCAGGTTAGCCTTCATATCCATGCTGTCCAGTTTACAATCCGTGCCGTAAACCTGACACATCTGTGCTGTGAAGCCTACACATCTTTGATGTCTACTTTACATCAGTGATGTATAGCATACACATCCTTGCTGTCTAGTCTACACATCCTTGCTGTCTAATCCACACATCCTTGCTGTCTAGTCTACATATCCTTGCTGTCTAGTCTACACATCCTTGCTGTCTAGTCCACATATCCATGCTGTCTAGTCTACACATCCTTGCTGTCTAGTCCACACATCCTTGCTGTCTAGTCCTAATATCCATGCTGTAAAGGCTACATATCCATGCTGTCTAGTCTACACATCCTTGCTGTCTAGTCCACACATCCTTGCTGTCTAGTCCACACATCCTTGCTGTCTAGTCCACACATCCTTGCTGTCTAGTCTACACATCCTTGCTGTCTAATCCACACATCCTTGCTGTCTAGTCTACATATCCAAAAAATGTAAAGGCTACATATCCTTGCTGTCTAGTCCACACATCCTTGCTGTCTAGTCTACACATCCTTGCTGTCTAGTCCACATATCCATGCTGTCTAGTCTACACATCCTTGCTGTCTAGTTCACACATCCTTGCTGTCTAGTCCACATATCCATGCTGTAAAGACTACACATCCTTGCTGTCTAGTATACACATCCTTGCTGTCTAATCCACACATCCTTGCTGTCTAGTCCACACATCCTTGCTGTCTAGTCCACATATCCATGCTGTAAAGGCTACACATCCATGCTGTCTAGTCTACACATCCTTGCTGTCTAGTCCACACATCCTTGCTGTCTAGTCCACATATCCATGCTGTAAAGGCTACACATCCATGCTGTCTAGTCTACACATCCTTGCTGTCTAGTCCACACATCCTTGCTGTCTAGTCTAGGCTACATGTCTGTGTTGTAAAGGCTACATATCTGTGCTGTAAAGGCTACACATCCTTGCTGTGAAGTCCACATCCATGCTGTAAAGGCTACATATCCATGCTGTAAAGGCTACATATCCATGCTGTAAAGGCTACATATCTGTGTTGTAAAGGCTACATATCTGCTGTAAAGGCTATATATCCGTGCTGTAAAGGCTACATATCCATGCTACTATCTGTGAAGTAGAGCCTTCACATCTGTGATGTACCAGTCTACACATCTGTGATGTCTCAGTCTACATATTTGTGATGTTAAGCCTTCACATCTGTGATGTAAAGCCTACACATCTGTGATGTAAAGCCTACACATATGTGATGTATCAGTCTACACATCTGTGATGTAAAGTCTTTACATCAGTAATGTCTAGTCAACACATCTGGGATGTAAAGCCGACACATGTGTGATGTAAAGTGTACACATCCTTGATATAAAGCTAACATATCTGTGATGTAAAACATATACATCCATGATGACTGTTATTTTGTGATGCCTACAACACCATTTGGCAGTCTGAACAGGAGGCTCTATACTCTTACCTGAACAACATCCAATATTCATCATGAATTGATTTCCCTAATATTGATAATAAAGTTATCCAAAATATTATCTGGACAAGTCTATTCTAGAAATTAAGCAGATAAAGGGTAAACTTGTTTCCAACTCTACAGAATACTTAGGTACAAAAGAATAACACCTTGCCTTTATCTTGAAACAAATCTATAAAAGCTGTAAGCATACATATTTTAGATTTTGTTCTTTTCTCTTTGCAGCCTTTTTAACAACAACAAATGTCTTTTTGGCTAAAAACAGTGTCATACAATATTTCCAGACTATGAAACTGATTGTCTGATAAATAATAAACATGAAGTTTAATGTCTTATGTCATTAAAATGTTAATCTATCACTAGTGTGATACTGGCATTTATCATTGTAATGAATGAGCAATTAAAGTAGCTGTGACTTCATATTTGTCACTATTGTTGCTTCAAATCCACATTAAATGGAGCTCTTTAATTCTTCCATCCACAAATCCTCACTGACACATGGAGCTCTTTAATTCTTCCATCCACAAATCGTCACTGACACATGGAGCCATTTAAGTTTTCCTTACACAAACCCTCACTGACACATGCAGCTCTTTAATTCTTCCATCCACAAATCCTCACTGACACATTGAGCATTTTAATTCTTCCATCCACATATCCTAACTGACACATTGAGCATTTTAATTCTTCCATCCACATATCCTCACTGACACATGGAGCTCTTTCATTCTTCCAACCACAAATCCTCACTGACACATGGAGCTCTTTCATTCTTCCATCCACAAATCATCACTGACACATGGAGCTCTTTCATTCTTCCGTCCACAAATCCTCACTGACAAATGCAGCTCTTTAATTCTTCCATCTACAATCCTCACTGACACATGGAGCTCTTTAATTCTTCCATCTACAATCCTCACTGACACATGGAGCTCTTTAATTCTTCCATCTACAATCCTCACTGACTCATGGAGCTCTTTAATTCTTTCATCCACAATCCTCAGTGAAACATGGAGCTCTTTAATTCTTCCATCCACAATCCTCACTGACACATGGAGCTCTTTCATTCTTCCATCCACTAATCGTCACTGACACATGGAGCTCTTTCATTCTTCCATCCACAATCCTCACTGACACATGGAGCTCTTTCATTCTTCCATCCACTAATCGTCACTGACACATGGAGCTCTTTCATTCTTCCATCCACAATCCTCACTGACACATGGAGCTCTTTCATTCTTCCATCCACAAATCATCACTGACACATGGAGCTCATTCATTCTTCCGTCCACAAATCCTCACTGACAAATGCAGCTCTTTAATTCTTCCATCCACAATCCTCACTGACACATGGAGCTCTTTCATTCTTCCATCCACTAATCGTCACTGACACATGGAGCTCTTTAATTCTTCCATCCACAATCCTCACTGACACATGGAGCTCTTTCATTCTTCCATCCACAAATCCTCACTGACACATGCAGCTCTTTAATTCTTCCATCCACAATCCTCACTGACACATGGAGCTCTTTCATTCTTCCATCCACAAATCGTCTCTGACACATGGAGCTCTTTAATTTTTCCGTTCACAAATCCTCACTGACACATGGAGCCATTTCATTCTTCCCTCCACAATCCTCACTGACACATGGAGCTCTTTTATTCTTCCATCCACAAATTGTCACTGACACATGAAGCTCTTTCATTCTTCCATCCACAAATCGTCACTGACACATGAAGCTCTTTCATTCTTCCATCCACAAATCCTCACTGACACATGGAGCTCTTTAATTCTTCCCTCCACAATCCTCACTGACACATGGAGCTCTTTCATTCTTCCATCCACAAATCGTCACTGACACATGCAGCTCTTTCATTCTTCCATCCACAAATCCTCACTGACACATGGAGCTCTTTCATTCTTCCATCCACAAATCGTCACTGACACATGCAGCTCTTTCATTCTTCCATTCACAAATCCTCACTGACACATGGAGCTCTTTAATTCTTCCGTCCACACATTCCTCACTGACACATGGAGCTCTTTAATTCTTCCCTCCACAATCCTCACTGACACATGGAGCTCTTTCATTCTTCCATCCACAAATCATCACTGACACATGGAGCCATTTAATTCTTCCGTTCACAAAACCTCACTGACACATGGAGCTCTTTAATTCTTCCCTCCACAATCCTCACTGACACATGGAGCTCTTTAATTCTTCCATCCACAATCCTCACTGACACATGGAGCTCTTTCATTCTTCCATCCACAAATCGTCACTGACACATGGAGCCATTTCATTGTTCCGTTCACAAATCCTCACTGACACATGGAGCTCTTTAATTCTTCCATCCACAATCCTCACTGACACATGGAGCTCTTTCATTCTTCCATCCACAAATCGTCACTGACACATGGAGCTCTTTAATGATTCCCTCCACAATCCTCACTGACACATAGAGCTCTTTAATTCTTCCATCCACAATCCTCACTGACACATGGAGCTCTTTCATTCTTCCACCCACAAATCGTCACTGACACATGGAGCCATTTAATTCTTCCGTTCACAAATCCTCACTGACACATGGAGCTCTTTAATTCTTCCGTTCACAAATCCTCACTGACACATGGAGCTCTTTAATTCTTCCCTCCACAATCCTCACTGACACATGGAGCTCTTGAATTCTTCCCCCCACAATCCTCACTGACACATGGAGCTCTTTAATTCTTCCATTCACAAATCCTCACTGACACATGGAGCTCTTTCATTCTTCCATCCACTAATCGTCACTGACACATGGAGCTCTTTCATTCTTCCATCCACAAATCGTCACTGATACATGGAGCTCTTTCATTCTTCTATCCACAAATCGTCACTGACACATGGAGCCATTTCATTCTTCCGTTCACAAATCGTCTCTGACACATGGAGCTCTTTAATTTTTCCGTTCACAAATCCTCACTGACACATAGAGCTCTTTAATTCTTCCATCCACAATCCTCACTGACACATGGAGCTCTTTAATTCTTCCCTCCACAAATCCTCACTGACACATGGAGCTCTTTAATTCTTCCATCCACAATCCTCACTGACACATGGAGCTCTTTCATTCTTCCATCCACAAATCGTCTCTGACACATGGAGCTCTTTAATTTTTCCGTTCACAAATCCTCACTGACACATAGAGCTCTTTAATTCTTCCATCCACAAATCGTCACTGACACATGGAGCTCTTTTATTCTTCCGTTCACAAATCCTCACTGACACATGGAGCCATTTCATTCTTCCGTTCACAAATCCTCACTGACACATGGAGCTCTTTCATTCTTCCACCCACAAATTGTCACTGACACATGGAGCCATTTTATTCTTCCGTTCACAAATCCTCACTGACACATGGAGCTCTTTAATTCTTCCGTTCACAAATCCTCACTGACACATGGAGCTCTTTCATTCTTCCATCCACAAATCCTCACTGACACATGGAGCTCTTTCATTCTTCCATCCACAAATCGTCACTGACACATGGAGCTCTTTCATTCTTCCATCCACCTATCTTACTTAATTGATAAAACTAGACTGTTTTTGTATAGCATTTAAAGCGTTGGACTTAAAAGCCTACTTAACCTTTCCTAAAACAAACATGAAAAAAAAGCCAGACAAACAAAAATGATTTTAATAGAGATTTCTTGTTACTTATGTTTCCATCACTAGTTTTTGTAAAAATAAGAAACTGAAAAAAAAACAACACAGTTTTGGATCTTTTGACTGATTAAATGAATAGTGTTTTGTCCTTGTGCAATGTGAATTGATGGATTAAAGATAAGAGTGAAATACTTCAGGGAATAACATCACTCGTCAAATATGTCCCATATAATTGCTGATTAATCAAGTCTTATAGGCAACTACTTATATAGACTTTTCTGATAATTCATTTAGGTTTGATTTTAAAACTTGCAGAACTATTTTATTTTTTAATAAATATACCGAAAAATAAAAACAATATAGAAATAGAAAATAAGAAAAATTTAAATAATAAGAGTTGTTTTTGTCTTAGTTAAAAAGGCTGCAAAGAGAATAGAACAAAATCTAAATTATGTATGATTACAGCTATTAAAGATTTGTTTCAATATTAAATCAAGGTGTTGAATTCTGTCAAGTTGAAAAAAAATTAACAGAATGAGTATCTGATGTGATATTGAGTTAGGTTAGTTCTTGTATATGGTGCATCATGTGACAATAAATGGTTCAATAATTTTTTAAGTTTTTTCACAAAATGCTTTTTATACACCTGTTTGAAAAACAGGTTGTATGATAGTTTCCTCCCTGAAGAGCAGACGGGCGGGTGGCATCCAATTTTTGTTGGAGCATATCGAGGATTTTTAAACAGAGATTTAAAATTTTCGCACCCATGAATCAGGTCTCTAGGTCAAAGGTCACAGTCACACTTAGAGGTCATTGAAAAATGCTTGTCTGGAGCTAAACTTCTACATGCATAGAGGGGATTCTATATAACATGGCACAAATGTTTACCATTGTGTGTCGGAGTGTCGCGTGAAACATTTAGGTCCTTGTGAACAAGGTCAAGGTCACACATAGAGGTCAAAGTTCATATAAAAATATGAAAATGTGTATTGGGACCATTTAGTCATCATTTATTGAGGGATTGAAAGACAATGGCCATTATCATAACTACTGGTGTGAAACATGTAATTTAGGTTAATATATGCAAGGTCAAGGTCACTAAAGATGATAAAATAAAGAAATTTTGTCCGGAGAAATTTTGTCCAGAGCATATCTTCCCAACGCATAGTGGGATTCTAATGAAACTTCTTAGAAATGTTTACTACTATGAGAAGCAGTGTCATGTGCCTGAACCAGGGCTCTAGGTTAAAGGTTAAGGTCATACTTAGAGGTCATTGGAAAATGCTTGTTTGGAGCTAAACTTCTACATTCAAAGTTTGTGATCGGGGACCATTTATTCATCATATATTGATGAATTGTAACACATGTAATTAAGGATAATATTTGCAAGGTCAAGGTCACTTGAGACGATAAAATATCCAGATATTGTCCTGAGCATATCTCCTAAATGCATGTCTATAATGCCTACATCTCTGTCAAAAGCTTTTGTGACAGATGTATTTTGCGGCAATGTTGCTCTTGTTCAACAATGTATTAGTCCAAAGAAAATGCACTATCTCTAATCTTAAATAGATCTCACATTTTTAATCTTTAATTGTTTCAGATTTTCATATAATCTTAACCTGTTCAATTTTTATATGTATTTTTAGCATATTGATCCATTACCTACATTACTTGTGAAAGAACAGCTGACAGAGGATGAAGTTATTGACTGTAAAAAGGCAATATATCATATTGTAGGTATGGAGAGCAGGAGTGAACCATTGCCAATAAACACAGCTGGCATCAGAGGGAAAGGTGCTAAAAGGTTAAGTTATTCTACAAATTATCATACCAGTTTGATCTAATTGTTATGTACCTGTTTGCTGGACTAGATAATTAGTTAATGTAGGGCATTTAAAGAGTAAAATACCAAGATAAAGCAGACAATAGTATAGAGCTTTGTAACTTTTGCTGAGTCTGGATGGTAAAATTCATTGAGTTTGATTTTACTCATGAAGAGCATCAAGGTTTTGTGATTTGTTCATTTTGACCAAGTTTTGGCCTGTTATTTTATTTTTACATATGTAATATATACCAAGAACTATTCTTCTATGCTTTCTAGAAAATTCAAACAAACTTTCACAAAACCATTGTGAGCCACAGAACTTTTAGGGTAAAGTGTTATCCCCCTGGTGGTCTGTCCGTCAATCTGTTGGCAGTTTTATGCCACAATCATTGAAAATCAGAGTATACAAGTATATATAAAAGCCAGAAAATTCTGTTGTTATACCCCTACCACAAAATATGGGGTGGGGGGCTATAATGGATTCACTTTGTCGCGTCGATCCGTCTGTCCGTCTCTATTTTCATGTCCGCTCTATAAATCCTATACCAATTGAAGGATTTTCTTCAAATTTTGCTCAAATGTTCACTTCAACAAGGGGATGTGCAGAACTCATGTTGCCTATGTGTCAGCTCAAGGTCAATGTTACAATTGAAGGTCAAATATCAAACAATCAAATATTACACAGTATGTCGTGTCCGCTCTGTAAGTCCTATACTAATTGAAAGATTTTCTTCAATCTTTGTTCAAATGTTCACTTCAACAAGGTAATGTGCAGAACCTATGTTAACGTTTTACCGGCTTAAGGTCAAGGTCACACTTGAAGGTCAAAAATTGACTTAGAAAATATTCTTAAATTTTAACATGTATTTGAATATTTCTGGAACTAGAAAAGGTATTTGCTTGAAACTTAAAAATATATATGAAGTGTCACAATTAAGATATGCAGGTCAAGTTTCATAACTCTGTATTGTATTTTGATAAAAGTTATGCCCCTTTTTAAGTCTTCAAATTTACATACAATCAAATATTAGACAATATGTGATGTCCGCTCTATAAATCCTATACTAATGGAAGGATTTTCTTCAAACTTGACTCAAATTTTTACCTCAACTGGGCAATGTGCAGAACCCATCTTACCCTTGTGCCAGCTTAAGGTCAAGGCCACACTTGAAGGTCAAAAATTGACTCAGAAAATGTTCTGAAATTTTAACATGTACTTGAATATTTCTAAAACTAGAACAGATAATCATTTGAAACTTCAAATATATGAAGTGTTGCAAGTAAGACATGCAGATCAAGTTTCATAACTGAAAAAAGTGGGAAGGATAACTTTGTATTGTATTTTGACAAAGTTAAGTCCATTTTTAACCAGGTTTTCCGAAGGAAAAAACTGGTTATTAGATCGAGGTATGTCGGCGGGCGGGCGGATGGGCAGGCGGGCGGGCGTAAACAATTTTTTCTGTGCGCAACTCCTCCTACATTTCTCGACGGATTTTGACCAAACTTTCACAGAAGCTTGTCATCAAGACTAGTGCCCTGGTGCATATTGTGGGGGTTTTGTGATTGGATAATATTTGACCTAATTATGGGCCTTTGTTTTTTTTCCTGATATAGAATATATATTGAACAATTTCTTCTGTGCGCAACTCCTCCTACATTTCTCAACGGAATTTGACCAAACTTTCACTGAGGCTTTGTCAGGGTTTTGTGATTGTATAATATTTGACCTAATTATGGCCCTTTGTTTTTTAGCTCACCTGTCACAAAGTGACAGGGTGAGCTTTTGTGATCGCTTTTCGTCCGGCGTCCGGCCGTCATCCGTCCGTAAACTTTTACTTTGAATGACATCTCCTCATAAACCACTCAGCCAATTTCATCCAAACGTCACAGGAATGTTCCTTTGGTGGTCACCTTTAAAAATTGTTCAAAGAATTTAATTCCATGCAGAACTCTGGTTGCCATGGCAACCAAAAGAAAAAACTTTAAATATCTTCTTTTAAAAAACCCTAAGAGCTAGAGCTTAGATATTTGGCATGAAACATCTTCTAGTGAGCGTCTACAAAGTTTGTTCAAATAAAAGCCCTGGGGTCAAAATTGGCCCCGCCCCGGGGGTCATTGATTTTCCTTATATGTGTATAGCAAAAACTTAAAAAATCTTCTTTGAAAAAACCCAAATAGCTAGAGTTTAGATATTAAGCATGAAACATCTTCTAGTAAGTGTCTACAAAGTTTGTTCAAATAAAAGCCCTGGGGTCAAAACTGGCCCCGCCCCAGGGGTGTCATTGTTTTTAACTATATGTGTATAGTAAAAACTTAAAAAATCTCTTTGAAAAAACCCAATGAGCTAGAGCTTAGATGTTTAGCATGAAACATCTTCTTATTGGTGTCTACCAAGTTTGTTCAAATAAAAGCCCTTGGGTTAAAATTGGCCCTGGGGGGGGGGGGTGGAGGCTTATATACAGGTGAGCGACCTCAGGGCCATCATGGCCCTCTTGTTAACCAGGTTTTCCGAAGGAAAAAACTGGTTATTAGATTGAGGTATGTCGGCGGGCGGACGGGCGGGCGGGCGGACGGGCGGGCGGGCGTAAAACAATTTCTTCTGTGCGCAACTCCTTCTACATTTCTCAACGGATTTTGACCAAACTTTCACAGAAGCTTTGTCATATCAACTGCCCTGGCGCATATTGTCGGGGTTTTGCGATTGGATTATATTTGACCTAATTATGGCCCTTTGTTTTTTTTCATTATATAGAATATATAGTGAACAATTTCTTCTGTGCGCAACTCCTCCTACATTTCTCAACGGATTTTGACCAAACTTTCACAGAAGCTTTGTCATTAAGTGCCCTGGGGCATATTGTCGGGGTTTTGCGATTGGATAATATTTGACCTAATTACAGCCCTTTGTTTGTTTTCCTTATAAAGAATATATAGTGAACAATTTCTTCTGTGCGCAACTCCTCCTACATTTCTCCACGGATTTTGACCAAACTTTCACAGAACCTTTGTCACCAAGTGCCCAGAGGCATATTGTCGGGGTTTTGCGATTGGATAATATTTGAACTAATTATTGCCCTTTGTTTTTTTTCCTTATATATAATATATAGTGAACAATTTCTTCTGTGCTGAACTCCCTCTACAATTCTCAACGGAATTTGTTCAAACTTTCACAGAAGCTTTGTCATCATGTGCGCTGGGGCATATTGTCAGAGTTTTGTGATTGGATAATATTTGATCTAATTATGGCCCTTTGTTTTTTTACCTTATACAGAATATATAGTCAACAAATTGTTCTGAGCTGAACTCGTCCTACATTTCTCAACGGATTTTGTTCAAACTTTCACAGAAGCTTTGTCACCAAGCACCCTAGCACATATTGTCGGGGTTTTGTGATTGGATTATTTTTGACCTAATTATGGCCCTTTTTTTTTTTTTCCTTATACAGAATATATAGTGAACACTTCTTCTGTGGCAATTCCTCCTAATTATTCATGTTTTACATTGCACATAGTTACATTGTTTGTTGCTTGTATTTGTATTTCAAATACAACATAATAATCTACAATGGTGATAATTGAAAACCTGGTTTCATGGCATTGCCATGTTTCTTGTTTTCCTTATACAGATGATTATATAGTGAACAATTTTTACCATGCACAAATTCTCCTACATTTCTCAACGGATTTTGACCAAACTTTCACAGAAGCTTTATTATCAAGTGCCCTGGTGCACAATATCGGGGTTTTGTGATTGGATTATATTTGACCTAATTATGGCCCTTTGTTTTTTTTTCCTTATACAGAATATATAGTGAAAAAATTCTTCTGTGCTGAACTCCTACATTTCTCAACGGATTTTGTTCAAACTTTCACAGAAGCTTTGTCATCCAGTGCCCTGGCGCTTTTTGTCGGGGTTTTGTGATTGGATAATTTTTAGCTCGACTATTCGCAGAATAATCGAGCTAATGCAGTCACCCATTTGTCGGCGTCGGCGTCCCTGTGGTTAAGTTTTTGCATGTAAGCTGGTATCTCAATAACTACTGAAGGGAATGGATTGAAACTTCACACACTTGTTCTCTGTGATAATCTTAGATGATTGGCACAAGTCCCATAACTCTGATTTGCATTTTTACATAATTATGTCCCTTTTTCGACTTAGAAGTTCTTGGTTAAGTTTTTGCGTGTAAGCTGGTATCTCCATAACTACTGAAGGGAATGGATTGAAACTTCAAACATTTGTTCTCTGTGATTATCTTAGATGATTGGCACAAGTCCCATAACTTTGATTGCCTTTTTTACATTATTATGCCCCTTTTTCGACTTAGAAATTCTTGGTTAAGTTTTTGCGTGTTAGCTGGTATCTCCATAACTACTGAAGGGAATGGATTGAAACTTCACACACTTGTTCTCTGTGATTATCTTAGATGATTGGCACAAGTCCCATAACTCTGGTTTGCTTTTTTGCATAATTATGCCCCTTTTTTGACTTAGAAATTCTAGGTAAATTTTTGCTTGTAAGCTGGCATCTCCATAACTACTGAAGGGTTTGTACCTTTTCGGACAATTTTATGTATTCATATAGGTAAGCATTATTATATTCAATGAAACAACCTTGTGACAACTTTTCGAATAGTCGAGCGTTACTGTCCTCCGACAGTTCTTGTTTATCTAATTATGGCCCTTTGTTTTTTTTTCTTATACAGAATATATAGTGAACACTTCTTCTGTGGCAATTCCTCCTACATTATTCATGTTTTACATTGCACATAGTTACATTGTTTGTTGCTTGTATTTGTATTTCAAGTACAACATATTTATCTACAATGGTGATAATTGAAAACCTGGTTTCGTGGCATTGCCATGTTTCTTGTTATGTCTTTAAATTTATTTACTATAATATTTCTTAAACCAGAACAATTATTTACTTGTAACTTAAAGTCTATATGAATATGGTTACAAGCAAGCTCAGATGACGAAAATTCTACAATTCCATTGAATTATGACACATGTTATGCCCCTTTTAGGCTTAGAAAATGTTCAGATATAACCATTAATATTTAGATGTTTCTGAAACTAGAACAACTATTCACTTGAAACTATATAATATATGAAGGGTCACAAGTAAGCTCAGTCAGCAAAGTTTTTCCACTCCTAATTACATTTTGACATAATTATGCTATTTTCTTAACTTCACTGCTTTTGTTTGTTTTAGTACATTGGGAATATGAAACGTTATTTGTTACTGTTTCGAACATGATTTGGCAATATATATTTATACTATTACAAGTACAATTTGTCTTTTTTTCACTAGAGATAATTTCTTTTTATGTATATGTATTTGTGCCACTAAAGTTATTCCTTTAACTACCTTTCCAAGTCGTCTTCTGTCAAGGACATTGGTGGGGGTATGAATCGCATTCAGCAATAGTTCTAGTTACTCTCTGTTTTTTTTTCTGTTGATTACCAGCCTTGTAATACTTGATGTCTTTTTTTTCTTCTTTATTTATTTATATACGAGGGCTGATTGATAAATTTGTGTAACTATCCTCTAAAAACCAAATTACATTTATTGAATTACATGAAAACTCGAATAGAGGTAAACCAAAATGTTTGCAATTACATTTCCATATTGCCGAATATAAATCAAAATTTTACTACGAATACACCGTTTCCATAGCAACCATTGTCCTGTGACTTGAAGCACGCTGTATTTTAAAGTATACATGATATAGTATAAATGTCACTGCAGGAAGAAAATTAAAGCAAATTTGGCACTAACACGTGAAACGTTAGAGTGACGTCTTGACGTCATTTCCTGTAAAATTATAGACGATGTGTTGAACGGTTGTTTCACAGCAGCGTTAACCTTGATGTCTACCAAACGGCGAATTACGTCAGCAGACAAAATTGAATTACAAACTGTAGTCAAGTTTTGTGTGGCACTGAAACTTTTACCGAGCAAAATTCTTAAAAAGATAGAAAATTCAAAAACATTGCCTACTGCTTGAAAGACATTTGTGTATAAATGGCATGAGTGGTTTAGAGAAGGAAGAACATGCGTGTAAGATGACGAAAGAACTGGTCTGCCAATGTCTACAGTTACTGTTGAAGGAGGAGCTGAGGGGCCAACATTTTGAAACATCATTACAGCTACGCACCAGGGTGCGTGAGATAGTTTCGTTGTTTATTTCAGACTGGTTTAAAGTGACTTTTGACCAATGGATACACAGGCATAAGAAATGTGTCGCCACTGGGGGTAATTACGTTGAAATAGTGAACCGGACATTAGACTTTGATGTTTAGGTGATGTCATCATGTGACAGCGTCGCATCGGCGTGCTTCAAGTGTAGGATAGTGTAATGTTTTGATTTTGCATGTAAACTTTATTGTTTAATATATCTCAATGATTTATTTGGCTTTTTGTCAGTCGAGAGAGTAAAGGTATCTCATGATGTAATTTATTTGTTAGTTTTTATGCCCCCGGGCATATAGTGATGGAACTGTCCGTCCGTCTGTCCGGACGTCCGTCTGTTCGTACGAGGTGAACATAGAACGGCAAGTTGGATTTTTCTTAAGTTCTACCTGTACCAATGGCTTCATAATTTACACACTTACTTATCCATACAAAGTATATGATCTGGGCAAGTTACATAACTATGGCTTCCATTTGCACCAAGTTATGGCCCTTTTCAGCACTTAAAAAATGAAAAATGGTTAACCTAAACCGGCAAGTTGGAAATATCTTATGTTCCATTTGAACTAATGGCTTAACTTAACACTTACTTATCAATACAATGTTCATGATATTGCCAAGTTATATAAATGTGCCATCCATTTTCCCAGTAATTTCCCTTTTTATCATTTTGAAAATAGGGCCTTGAATGGTTAACCTATTCCGCCAAGTTGGATTTATCAAAAAATTTCACCTAATTACTTAATTTATTTAATGATATCTTTCATATTTGGTAGGTGGATACCTTTAACGGTCCTCTAATGTTTTGTGGCGTTAGGCGTCTCTAAGTCAAGGTCAAGGTCACTTGTGTAAAAAAATAAATCTAAACATTTCTGCTCATACAGCCTTTATTTTTAAGTTAATGTCTTTCATGTTTATAATAGTCATACCAAGGGAGGTCCTCTTCCTTTTCCTTTAGTAAGGGTCATTTGGGTCAAGGTCACCAATGTCAAAAATAGATTTTTTACACTTTTACAGGTGTATTAACCTTATTCTATCGACAGATGTCTTGTATATTTTGTAGGAACATAAAATTGAGGTATTCTCATTTGGATGGAGGTAGGGGTCAGTTGGGTCAAGGTCACGAGTGCTAAAATAGATTTTTACACTTTTGCTCATACAGCCTTTATTTATTGACAGATTTGTATTATATTGGTAGGAAGATAACTTACATGGTATTCTTCCTTTGGATGGAGTTAGGGGTCGATTGCGTCAAGGTCAACAGTGCTAAAAATAGATTTTTACACTTTTGCCCATACAGCCTTTATATATTGACAGATTTATATCATATTTGGTAGGAAAATAAGTTACATGATATTCTTCCTTTGGATGGAGTTAGAGGTCAGTTGGGTCAAGGTCATTAGTGCTAAAAATAGATTTTTTACACTTTTGCCCATACAGCCTTTAATTATTGACAGATTTATTTCATATTTGGTAGGAAAATAACTTGCATGATATTCTTCCTTTTGATAGAGGTAGGGGTCAGTTGGTCAAGGTCAAGGGTGCCAATTACAGATTTCTACACATGAACGGTTTTCTTCTGTACAAATTAGCTACTTCACTCTCTAAAGTTAAATTATTGACAACAGTGAGCGCGGGGGCATTTGGGTTTATCAAACACAGAATCTTGTTCTTTTAATGTTTAGGAAGTAATACAATTCCGCGAATTTGTCAATCAGCCTTCGTATTTTGATTTCCGTTGAAATCCTTTATAACATTATAGAGACTTATTCTACATTTCAATCAAATTGTCACAGACATATTGTCAATAAGTTTCCTAATGCTTATTTAAGGGGTTTCTTTTATTTTTCATGATTTTATCCTGTTTGGGAAATTAGGCTACATGTATTTTTATTGGTAGTAAACCTGGTTTTGTATCAATTCAAAAAGTTTAGCACTTTATTGAGTCTAGAGTGTTGAACAATACATTGAGCATATGTTTGAATACAACATGTAGCTTAGATGATTGAATAGAATATTAATCCTGAACAGTTTGAATACAAACTCTTAAAAAGTAGTACATATACGAGGTATGATCAAAAAGTTCTTCGCCCAATTTACTTCTAGCCACTACACTAACATTTACACATGATACGGTGATACTGATATCTTATTGAAGATAACTGACTGAGTTACATGTGGTTTTACACAGATTAAGTAACATAAAACACACTTTGATCAGTTGAGGGCTGTGTCATTTAGACAAAATGGAGAAAGTTAAAATCAGAGCCGTCATTAAGTACCTCTGTAAGAAAGGGATGTCCCCAAAGGAAATTCATGAAGACTTCATGGATACAATTGGGAAGGAGCCCCCTTCCTATAGCACTGTGAAAAATTGGGCTGCTGAATTTAAGAGGGACAGGGAGGGCATTGGAGATGATGAACAGCCTGGAAGGCCAAAAGAGGGCGCCAACGATGAAATTGCCGAAGCTGTGCATGATCTAGTCATGTGCTACAGAAGTTGAGACCTGCGAAGCATTGCTCGGTACAAGCTTTGGTTCAGTTCAGGCAGATCCAACTGATGGCTATGGCATGTCAAAGGTTTCTGCTAGATGGGTCCCCAGACAGTTGACTGACGACCAAAAACGGACTAGGCTTGACATTTCAAGATATCTTTTGTCTGAACCTGATTTTATCTACCGGATCGTAACTCAGGATGACATGGGTCCATCCTTCGATCCAGAATAAAAAAAAACAGAACTTGCAGTGAAAGTGGAAGCACCCTGGCTCACCCCCTCCGAAGAAATTCAAGAGGGAAGGCGATGGCTTCAATTTTTAGCTCACCTGTCACAAAGTGACAGGGTGAGCTTTTGTGATCGCTTTTCGTCCGTCCGTCCGTCCATCGTCCGTAATCTTTTACTTTAAATGACATCTCCTCATAAACCACTACGCCAATTTCATCCAAACTTCACAGGAATGTTCCTTTGGTGGTCACCTTTGAAAATTGTTCAAAGAATTTAATTCCATGCAAAACTGTGGTTGCCATGGTAGCCAAAACAAAAAACTTTAAATATCTTCTCCTAAAAAACCCAAAGAGCTAGAGCTAAGATATTTAGCATGAAACATCTTCTTATGGGTGTCTACCAAGTTTGTTCAAATAAAAGCCCTGGGGTCAAAATTGGCCCCGCCCCAGGGGGTCATTGATTTTCCCTATATGCATATAGTAAAAACTTTAAAAATCTTCTTTTAAAGACCCAATGAGCTAGAGCTAAGATATTTAGCATGAAACATGTTCTAATGGATGTCTACCAAGTTTGTTCAAATAAGAGCCCTGGGGTCAAAATTGGCCCCGCCCCGGGGGTCATTGATTTTCCTTATATGTGTATAGCAAAAACTTAAAAAATCTTCTTTGAAAAAAACCAAATAGCTAGAGTTTAGATACTTAACATGAAACATCTTCTAGTGAGTGTCTACCAAGTTTGTTCAAATAAAAGCCCTGGGGTCAAAATTGGCCCCGCCAGGGGGTCATTCATTTACCTTATATGTGTATAACAAACACTTAAAAATCTTCTTTGAAAAAACTCAAATAGCTAGAGTTTAGATCTCTTAAAGCATCTCTCAAAGAGTGTCTACAAAGTTTGTTCAAATAAAAGCCCTGGGGTCAAAATTGGCCTCGCCCCGGGGGACATTGACACTATATGTGTAAAGAAAAAATTTGACCAGCTAGACCTTAGATGTTTAGCATGAAACATCTTCTAATGGGTGTCTACCAAGTTTGTTCAAATAAAAGACCTGGGGTTTAAACTGGCCCCGCTCCGGGGGCCTATATACAGGTAAGCGACTTCAGGGCCATCATGGCCCTCTTGTTTTGGATAGTCAGGGGATAATCATGATTGACTATCTTGACCAAGGTCATTCCATAAACGGTACGTACTATGTAGACAAATTGAGAAGTCTGCGTCAAGAAATCACGCGTAAAAAGGGGCAAACTGACCAGGGCTGGCAAAATCTCAGAAAATTGTACTTGTCCACGAACAAGTAACTTAAGAAATTTACTTGTCCGTACTCAATGTTCACTTTACTATATTTATATGTAATATTTACTGCAAATGTCAATAAAGAAGAGCAAATATGATTATGAACTTTCTTCAATTTTATTTAACATTCTGTGTCATATGTTTAGCAATAATATATATCATTTTTGAAATATTTAGGCAGTACATTAAAGTAAGGAAGACGTGATGGACAAATTATGTGTATTTTACTGCAAGGAGCATTGTTCTTTTGCCAGCGCTCCTTTCAGATTTTCTCTTGTGTCAGTTGCACCCAAATTGCTCTAAAAATATCTCTACATTTTTTGCATCCATGTACCATTTCTCTTTCATTCACTCTTTATTCTATTCATCTATATAATTAAGAAACAATATTGGTTTAGCAGTGTATCGGCTATTTAACACCGGTTTGGAGTTTTGATGCGTATGAATTGACCACAAAGGCCGTAGGCTTTAGTGGTTAATTTTTTCGCATTAAACGACACAACCAGTGTTAAATATCCGATAAACACAGCTAAGACCGATATTATTTTGATTCTAACAGGATAAAATAAGGAAGATCACTAATGTTATTTTTTTCAAGCGGAAATAACTTCCGGTGCTGATTTTCGTATAACGCTGTTCGATTTTCGCACCCTACTGTCGCAAAATATAGAAATTATCAAACAAAAGAAATAATAAGAAAAAAGTTATTTTATCAAGTTTTCAACAATAAAAACTTACTTCTTAGAATGGATTGTATTGTGTTAACATCAGTGCCCCATTTATCATTATTGTATATATGAAATAACGTCAGCTTGTTTATGAATGAGTTGTATACTTAGGATGATGTCATTACGCTGATTACGGATTGGCGCCATTTTGTCGAAATATTTATTAACTGATATGGATCAAATATGTGGCGTTAGTGTGAGATATTATTTCGGTATTGTATGAAAAGAAAACATTATAAGAACTGAAAATGTTTTTTATTGTTGCTTTAAAAGGCTTTGTAAACTGTATAGTTGAGGGTGAAAACATAACAGGTGCCTATACAAGTAGTCCCTTGGCAGTTTAACACCGTTTTTTTTTTCCTTCTTTGTCTATAGTGACAAAAGCATGTGGCGTGTTAGAATAATGATAATAATAATCAGTGCCCCATTTATCATTATTGTATATATGAAATAACGTCAGCTTGTTTATGAATGAGTTGTATACTTAGGATGATGTCATTACGCTGATTACGGATTGGCACCATTTTGTCAAAATATTTATTAACTGATATGGATCAAATATGTGGCGTTAGTGTGAGATATTATTTCGGTATTGTATGAAAAGAAAACATTATAAGAACTGAAAATATAAATAAAAATGCTTTTTATTGTTGCTTTAAAAGGCTTTGTAAACTGTATAGTTGAGGGTGAAAACATAACAGGTGCCTATACAAGTAGTCCCTTGGCAGTTTAATTCCTTCTTTGTCTATAGTGACAAAAGCATGTGGCGTGTTAGAATAATGATTTGAATCCTGTAAAAAAAATCAAATCTACTCTTGTGTTAGATTTGTCAGATTGATGATGGGGGTAATGATATATGATTATCACAGAACGGAAGTATCATATGGTTGCAGCAGATGATTTATGAAAATTGGACATCATCATCATCGGTGATGACAAAACTGACATGTATACATTTACACCAGTATTAGACAGTCAAAAACAAAGATATATTCACTAGAAATCTTTACATAAGATAAAATATAAAATGACTTTGTATATATATATTCAAGCAGTCAAATTGCCGATCTGATTCAACTAATTATGCGTAAATATTCCCGAACGACCTGGAAAAAATGTGTTTAATTTTCATACAACACAGCAGTATTTCAAAGACAAATTGTTGCGATATGATCTTGAAGATTGTGCAATACTTGACACTATGCTGTGTCTGCCATCAAAACAATAATGCACCTGAAAAAACCACTGCTTCCAAATATTTAATTTATAAGTCAATTTTATGGCAGAATCCTCGTTGCTACCGGATATTTTTATTGCAGGGGCTAAGTTATTAATCTGTGTCGGCAGTCATAAACTAAAACAAATATGTACCCCAAAGCGCATCAAAACTATGACGTGGTCAACTAGTAATCATAAAAATGCTTGATTAATATACATTAGTTGAACAAACATTTTATTCCATGCTTCAATTTGATATGTCCTATAATAAGTTAATTGCCATGCGCATGCAGTAACTGCGTGACATAAGGAAAACCCCTACACTGGTTGGTCGCTATTTATGTAAACACTTGAAATATAGTAATACCCTAATATTATGCATGAAATGCCCTTTTGAATGATCTTTATGATATCAGACTTGACATGCTATTTTTCATATCAAGATGTGATTTTCCTTCTGATTTATTTGAAAAGAACAAGATCTTTTCTTCAGAATTCCTCTATTAGCGGCCAAAATTTACTTGTCCACAGACAAGTAAACTGTAGAATTTTACTGTCCCGGACCTACAATTGTACGACTCTGGCAACTTGGACAATTGATTTTGCCGCCCATGCTGACTCGAGGCGTTCTGCTCCTGCACTACAATCGCCAGCTCACACATCCCAAGTTGCAATGGCTGCTGCAACTGACTGCGGCTTTGAAATTCTTCCCCATGGCCCATATTCTCCGGACTTAGATTTATTTCCAAAAGGTAAACATGTTGCATGATAAACAAACACAATATAAATTAAAACAATTACGAATAAATAAATGAATAAATACTATATTATCTAAACTATGACATGTTCCCAAAACCAAGGATAGATCACAAAAAAGGGCAAGCTCTTATTTCCATTGTGGTTCTTAGCATTGGGAGGCACGACAAAGAGAGGTATTTCATAAAAGAAAAAAAATATTACTTAAGAAAAATCACATTAATGAAGGATATCATTTAAAATTATCACAATTTAAAATGTAATGTAATTCATTAAAAAGTCAATATCACATTCAGAAATAATCACATGCATATTAAAAAAAGATTACATTAAAAAAATTATCACAGTTTAAAGGATTATTGTGATTTATCACAGGGACCATGGTTTATTAACCTTTTACCACATGAGCATAATTATTGTGAAAAATGGCCGTTTTCATTGAAAAGCCTCCTGTTACAAGTTCAAACTACTATAAAACTATGAAAAATGCTTCAATACTGATGAAACTTGGTACAAATGTTGACTGAATCATAACCTCTGCAACAGCATGCTCAATCTTTAATTTGCTGTTACCATGGCAACTCAAAATTGCAAAAAATCACTATTGTGCATTGTATTTTTCAATCAAAACTGATTTCAAAGTGCTGCAGTGCATTGAGATAGAGTTAAAGGCTTTTCAGCGTTTGTCACACATCACCTTAAGATCACCCTTAGGCCATTTTTAGCCTGTCACATGTCCAAAATTTTCTTGGCAATGAGGGGGACTACCGCCCCCTCAAACACCCCAAACAGAAGGGGGCACATCCCCCTTCTGGCAACCCCCTGTTGTATCATTTTGATGGGGGGCGCGCTGAAAAGTTTTTAAAAAGGCTTTTCAGCGTTGGTTACACATTACCTTAAGATCGACCTGAGGCTATTTTTAGCCTGTCACATGTCCAAAATATTCTTGGTGATGAGGGGGACGGCTGCCCCCCTTCAAACACCCAAAACAGAAGGGTCCAGCCCCCTTTTGGAAATCCTATGTTGTATCATTTTGATGGGGGGGGGGGGGGCTGAAAAAGTGATCACTTTTTTTAATAACATTTCTTAAACGAAAAACAGTGTTTGGGGGCCTAAATAGGGCATTTTTCACTGTTTGAGGCCCCAAAAGGGGGGGGGGACAAAAAGCCGTCCAAACACGTCTATATCAGGGAAAAGGTTAAGAGTAACTAAAATATGATCATACAGTTATGAGTATGTAAGGAAAGAACATGCCATAGATTACACTATTCAAAAAAAGAGAAAGTTTTTAAAATCTTAATAAAAAAAAAAAAATTCAAAAAATGAAACAGTAAACCTGAGCCGAAAATAATTAAAAAAAAAAATGAAAACATAAAATTTTCTTGCAAGAAATTTTAAGAAAAACACTTAACATGATTCTTAAAAAGTGACTTTTTGATGGCTACCTTAAAACGATGAATTTTGTTAATTTCAGTCATACAAGTTGGAAGACTGTACCAGAGCTTAGCACCAATAAAACTAAAAGACTTTGATCCAGAACCTTTAACTTTAGGAAGACAATACCCTCCTACCTGTTTCCGAAACTGAAAACCAAGCCTCGTGGTAGACGTTTTGGAAGTGATATGCATAAGAATTTTCTAGTTATGTGTCATAGACTTTTTATTGATATGCACAAAACTTCTGTTGATATGCGTTAGAAATTTCGTTGACATGTGCGATGATTTTGTTGTTGATAGGCTGCAGAAATTTCTTGGTTATATGCACTATGATACGAGGAGCACCTTTTGGACGTCTAAGGGACTTAGCAAATGGAAGGTGCCGGGCTGGAATTAAGAATTCAAAACGATTTTAACTTTTTAATTTATTTATATCCAATTCAAAACTTCGAATGATTATAATTACAAGAAGAATAAAACAGAACAACTATAGAATGAAATGAAACTACAAAGTACACAATCATTTACATGATTATTAAACATGTACAGTAAATCATTTATTATTCAAAATAGTATAAGACAATACCTTAAAATTACCTGAATTAAAAGAACAGGGAATTAACACATTAAAGGGGAATAACTATAGAATGAAATGAAACTACAAAGTACACAATCATTTACATGATCATTAAACATGTACAGTAAATCATTTATTATTCAAAATAGTATAAGACAATACCTTAAAATTACCTGAATTAAAAGAACAGGGAATTAACACATTAAAGGGGAATAACTATAGAATGAAATGAAACTACAAAGTACACAATCATTTACATGATCATTAAACATGTACAGCAGATAATTCAAAATAGTGTACAAAACTTTACAAAGTTTATAAAAATAGGGAATTAATATATCAAGGGAAATAACTCGCTTATTAACTTAGTGAGAAGTACCTGTCAACAACGAGATATTAAAAAAATAACTTTACAATAACATTTTACTATGAATTCAAGAAGCTTCTAACTTAAAACTATTTGTATTATAATTATAACAAAGCTTACTTGTACAAGACTTTGTCGATGAAAAATTTACTTTGTAAATCAAAAATGTACAGTAAATGAAATTATGTACAACATATTGTAATTTGATATTATATCTTCAAGACATGAAATATTAAAATGAAGTAAATAAAATAATACTTATAATTAAAGGTTCATGTTTGACTTAACATGATTATAAAAATATTATGTTGTAATACTTGTAATTAAAAATGTTAACAAGTTTTAAACTATATTTACAAAAGTACAAATTCTAATTATGAATATGAAAAACACAATATTTATAATGTTACAATCAATATTTATAATGTTACAATAAAGAAATATTGTAAGAAATTAAACATACATGGAATCAAGAGTTGAAAATAAATTCAACTTTTTATTTTATTAATATCCAATTCCAAACTTCAAATGATGAAGTCGGATGGTTTTCAGTTGTTTTAATAGGAAAATACTGATTCCAGGTGACCAACAAGCTGGAAGCCAAGGGTATGGCATGTTTATTTTATTAATAAGGTCTTAAACCATAGGATTAATAATTTTCAAAAAGGTTTCAATAGTTTAGGGTTTTGGAAAAGAAATCATAATTGTTATTTAACAGTTTTCATTTAACAGAAAAAATGCATAAAACCATTTATAAACATACAAAAAAATTGAATTTACAAATATAATCAACTATTTACATGCAAGCTATTTTTACAATAATAGATTTTTTTAGAAATCTTAACTTTAAAGAATTTGATGTAAAATATGGGGCATAACAAAAGCAATGAAGGTGACATGGATTTGGTCAATGAGTTCTTTGAGAACCAAAATATAGAGTTCTATTTTGAAGGGTTAAACAAGTTGGAGCACAGGTGGGCAAAGTTGAGGGTGATTATATTGAAAAGTAAGACCATTAGTTATAGGGGTTCTCTGACTACCGGAAGTACATCGGGCCAAGAACTTTTTGATCAATCCTCGTATACCAATATTTTTCTTTACAAAAGTTGAATATGTTATGGCACTCATTGTTCTTATTAGTGTCAGTCTATTTTTGAACAGATGATAAGATTCTAACATCAGCCTGTATTATCTTCTCAATAATTAGACTTTTGCTGTAAAATCTATTGATGGCTGTAGAGAGTATTTATACCAATGTTTGTGATCATCTTAGAAATAATCACAATCGGTGCTGAAAGTTTCCTAATATACTTGTCTGGGAAGCTGTGCACAATTAGACAATATGTCAAAGTGTGTTTGTCTTCCATCTATAATGTGTTTCTGTAAATCCTGTTTCTAGCATTTATAAAAAAAATAATGAAAAGTTAGTTAAAATTGGTGAAACAAAATATCTGAGGTATTGAGAAAATAACAACAGGCTTTAATTGTTTCTAGGCAAATTCATTCATTCTACATCAACAATGCTTATATTATGGTATATCTGGGAGGGGTTTAATAGTATGTTTCAAATACCTGTTGATGAAAATAACCCATTATTAGCTCGACTTTTTAAAAAAAGGTAGATGTATTGTTATAGTCCTGGCGGCGTTGCCGTCCGCCAACTTGTACCTGGATCATAACTTTTTTAGTTCTTGGTTTATAATGTCTCATACCATGGCCACATCAACCCTTTGGGACAAGACCTTTCAGAAGACCACACTTACCTTGACCTTCATCCATAAATGACATTGACCTTCAAGGTCAAAAGTCCAAATTTTGCTTGTTCTTGCTATTATTGGCTGTAACTGTTATTTTTGAATGGATTGTCTTCAAACTTGAACTTAATAGTCTTCAAGGATAACCCTTTGAAGGTCAAATTATTGAAATTTTCCTCTTTTTTTGCTGTAACTGGCTGTAACTTTGCTATTATTGAATGGATTGACTCCATATTATTAAAGAACATTTTTAAGGACAAGACCTTCATGTTTATCAAACTCAAATTGACCTTGGCTCTTTTATGACCTTGACCTTTAAGGTTAAATTATTGAATTTTCACTGATTTGTGCATTAAATGACCACATATATTTATTGGTGTATATATGTTGTTTTATGCCAATGCAGCATCTGTGATTTGGTGGCATATAGCGATTCACATGTGTTTGTGTGTGCATGTGCGCGTGTGTGTGTTATATTGATTATATAGTGAACTTAAAAAATCCTCTTGTGAAAAACAACTTGTCCAATTTCAACCAACTTGGCAGGATTGTTCCTTGAGTGAAGGGCTTCCAAAGTTGTTCAAAGAATTTGATTCAATGCAGAAATCTGGTTGCCATGGCAACCAAAAGGAATTAAGTTAATAATTTTAAAAAATCTTCTTGAAAAGACCCACACGGCCTAGAGCTTAGATATTTTACATAACAGAGGTCATTGATTTTCACTATGTACATATATAAAAACTTTAAAAAAAAATTTATTCTAAAGTACAAATTAGAGTTTTGATATTTGGTATATGAAAGGTCCTCTACCAAAGTTGTTCAAATTTTGCCCCTAGTGTCAAAATTAGCCCCGCCCCGGGGTCATAGGTTTTCCATATATAAAATCTTAAAAAATCTTTTTCTCTGAATTGACAAAGGCTAGAGGATAGATATTTGGCATTAAACATTGTGTAGTTGATCTCTATCAAGATTGTTCAAATTATAGCCCTGGGGTCAAAATTGGCCCCACCCTTGGGAGTTTTTGATTTTCGTTATGGACATATAGTAAAAACTTGAAGAATCTTCTTGTCTGAAGGTACAAGGCTTAGAGCTTTGATATTTGGTATATAATGTCATTTATAGGTCCTCTACCAAAGTTGTTCAAATTTTGCCCCTTAGTGTCAAAATTGGCCCTTCCCTGGCGGTAAAGGTTTTCCTGTGTATATGATAAATACTTAAAAGATTTATTTCTTGGAATTGACAAAGGATAGATATTTGGCATGAAACATTGTGTAGCTGACCTCTATCATGATTGTTCAAATCATGACCCTGGGGACAAAATTGGCCCCACCCTGGGGGGGTTATTGATTTTCAATATGTTCATATAGTAAAAACTTCTTGAATGAAATAAAACAACTTACATAGGAATGTCTTTTACATGTTATGCAATTTTTATGTAATATTCAATAGCTAACAGTAAGTGTTAAAGGTCATGATTTTCAGTGATTCAGGTCATAAACTCTAGCAAGACAATTGTGAGCTTTGTAGAGATATTAAAATAAACAATTTTAGCACAATATAAGAACATTATGATTCACACTTTGTATATAATAATGATTATGATTTTAGAAATTGGTTATGTTTAATTTAAGAAAAAGTTACTGTCCCCGCATTTCAAAGTTTCATACAGCTATATTATACAGTTAATACCTATTTTTTTGTCAATAAAATTCTTTTATTTTTGAATAAATTATTGCACTATGGCCTTTTCTATCTTAACATTAGACACATCTGCACATGTGTCTATAAATGATTTGACATGCTGAAATATGACCTTGACCTCCAAATTTACTAGACACTACTGCATGATGGCAAAGTTCAATCGAAAGTAACAAAAAAAAAATCTACTTCTGTTATATTAATTCGGTGGCATAGCATTTTTTCACAAATGCATTCTTGTTATATGCCCATTTTAAAAAACAGGTTGTATAATGGGAATGCCCCTGGCGGGCCGTTGTCATCCAATTTTGTTCGGTGCATATCTTTTACATGCATAGACGGATTTTAATGAAACTTCACGCAAATGTCCACCCTTATGAAAAGCTGTGTCATGCACATGAACAAGGTCTGTTAGTCAAATGACAAGGTCACTCTTAGAGGTCATTGTGAGTTGCTTGTCCGGAGCACAACTTCTACATGCATGGAGGTATTTCACTATGATTTGGCACAAATGTTAACCATTGTGAGGCAGAATGTCGCACGCAAAATTAAGATCCTGGCGGCAAGGTCACATGACTTTTTGTAGAGGTCAAATTTCAGATAAAATGTGACCATATGTATAGGGACCATTTAGTCAACATTTATTGATGGATTTTAACACAAATGGTAACTATCATGACAACAGGTCAAGGTAGCTAGAGATGATTAAATATCTAGATATTGTCCAGAGCATATCTTCTACATGCATGAAAGACTTTTAATGTTATTTTATAGAATTGTTCACCTCCATGAGACGTTACATGCTAAGTCTCCAGGTCTAAGGTCAAAGTCACATTTATATCTCTTTGAAAAACAATTGTCCAGAGCAAACTTTTACAAGCATTGAAGGGATTTTAATGTAACTTGGCAAAAAATGTCATCATTCTGACTCTGAGTATAGCTCATAAAATTCAGGTCCTTGCAACCAAGATCAAGGTCACACAGAAGTAAAATTACAGAAAAAAAACAACATGAAAATATGTATAGGGACCAACTTTCTCCACCTGAAGTTTTGTGATGGGCGTATTTTGAGACAATGTCAACCTTGTCTTTTGTTGTTAAACAACAAGTTTAAACAATTTAGGTTTTGAGGTTTGTACAGATACAAATTCAGACATGGCTTATTTCTGACATTCTTAGTAATAATGACTCTTTTTAAAAGAAATACTGTTTATTAAATTAGAGACTTAAAAGATTCAAGATCTGTCTACATGTTTAAATTATATAAAACAAGCAATTATCATAGTGTTGCAAGCAATCCATAAGCCTCCTACTGGTTAGAACCCCAGCAACATTCTAGAGGGTCATTGGTCATTGATATCAAAGAAATCTTTCCCTGCCTAGTAAGGAAATTAGGTTTATACAACAGATAATCAAAAGATCCAATTTTCTCAGAATGAATATGATGTATAACTTTAGTTTCAACTTTTCTCTAAATTTGTTTAGTAAATTTGTTGGAAAAGTTCTTTAAAAGTGATCTCAGGAAACAGATTTTAGGAACGGACAGACAGACAGACTGAAGGACACTGAGACTGATGGTAAATCTTCAAACATCCTTTGTTGTTTCAAGAAAATAACATTTTTAAAGCAAAATTCTTAAACTAAGGGGAGATAATTCTTAATGTAAAGATACTAGACTTATGAACATTGTCATACAAGATGTGAGTGTAACAAGTATAAAGAAGATACCATTAATAGTCACAAAGAAGAAAAAAGTTCAAGGGGGAAATAATTCTGAAAATAGTCAAGCTAGAATATTGAACCTTCTTACAAATGATTTGAGTGATAATAAGAAACATATATATGAAGTTTGAAGTAGATACATTTAAAGAAATAAAGAAATTATAAAAAAAAACAGGGGTAAGTCTGACAATTATTGTGCTAGAGTTGTAAACCTTATCAGATATGATGTGGTTGATGATCAGAAACATATATATTTGAAGTTTGAAGTAAATATCTTAAGAAATAAAGAACTTATAGCAAAAATGCGTAAAAACAGAATGTTGACGAGGTCGCCGACGGCAAGTAGATCAGCTCTCAATATACTCCCTATAGTCAAGATTAAAATTATGTGCATAATCTCCATACTCCATCCGAAATTAAAGTTTCATCAAAATGTTTACTGTACTTTTTGAGTAATTACAAATATTGTTATATTTGCCATGTTTTAAGCCTATTTGTTGCCATAGCAACAATTATTTCATCATAGGAAGAAAAGAAAAAGACGGGCATAATCTCGAGACTGCCATCTACCCATATTTCAAGTTTCATAAAAATATTTTCAGTACTTTATATTTATCACTGGATCCAGTTTATGTGTTCAATAAGCCATATTTTCAGTCTATTTATTGCCATAGCAACCAAAGTTTTCAACATAGGAAGAAAAGAAAAAGACGTGCATACTATCTAGGCTGCCATCTATCCATATATCAAGTTTCATAAAAATATTTTTGGTACTTTTTGTGTTATCACGGATGGAGGGAGGAATGGACGGACGTCAAACCGAATAGGGATAAAGGGCCATTTCTATTGTTATTTTCTTTTGTTTAATAGGCCTTTAATTTGAATACATTTGAGATTGGCCTCTCGGTGTTTGACACTTTGCTAGCAAAACACAAGTACAATATCATTTACAAATAAAACGCTTGCATAACTTACATGTACATATGTACATATTTATCTTATTGTAATTCATACTTCAGAGATCAGCAATACTCACAGATGTGGTCAGAGATGGAGGCATTGGTACAGGCTCATGCAGGCACCTCTGATATGCACCTGAAAATTCTTGAATGTCTACTAGAGTGTAAGAAACCCTCAGATGAGAAACGTAAGGCTGATAAACTGGCAGTGAAGGATGAACTTAGTGAAGTTGAAAGTGCATGGAAAGATCTTGATAAGTATGATATTGTTATTTTGATGTAATGTACAATGTAGCATTTTTTTCATGAAACAAAGTTTGAGTATAAAATAAGTTATCTCATTTCTAGATGCTGTACCGGTATTTTATATTATTGTTTTTACCATCAACATACATTACATTAACTTTACTTACAGTATACAAAAATATTTACTTTTATACGCTCACTGCTGTGAATGATACATATATGATGCAAGGTAATTTTGACAATGGGCTACTTTTGTTTCTGCAGTACTGTTATAAAGTAAAGATGAAGTACCAAATGTGTGTGGGTTTTTATAGAGGGGACATAATCATTATTGAACTCCAGGTACATGGTAACCATATTTATGGGCCTATGATTTTCATCAAGATTTCCAATAACAGAGCTTTATGACCGCTGTGTTATATTGACCATGAGGATTTTGAGTGTGTCTCTCATATAAGGCAGCATTTATCTGTTCCCTGTATGCTTCTACAAGCAGTATGTCCTCCAGTGTCACCTCATTTATTTTCCCTGTATACTTCTCCAAGCAGTATGTCCTTTAGTGTCACCTCATTTATCTGTTCCCTGTATAGCTACAGTCTAACTAACATCCCGGCAGAGCCCCAGTAGACGTCCATAACTGCTGGCAATGTCCAGGATGATCCGAGAATATCCGACATTCGACCAAGGATGTAATAAAATATTTAATATCACTGGTGTGGTCCGGGTTGATCCGGGAAATATAGCTTTGCCGGCTTCATCCTTAGCTCTGCCAGGAACAACCGGGGTTACACCGGGGAAGCACTGTAGCTCTGCTGGCACAAACCGGGGATGATCCAGGGCATAATATAGTCAGTAGAGCTACGTTAGAGCCCCGATGAATGCTGGGTAGAGCCCAGATGAATGCTGGCAGAGCCCTGATGAAGGCCGGCAGAGCCCTGGAAGATGACAATGGAGCTATGTTTGATTCCGGTAGAGCCCCGGCATAGCCCGTTTCATGTCAAAAGAATCATGACAATTTGCGATGATTTCACTTGTTTGTATTAAAACCCTTCCCATTTCCCTTTTATTCAGTCTTGCATAAGGATTTTTCAGAAAATCATCTTGAATTACTATTCTGGAACAATAGATATACAGTCGAGACTGCCTTAGGGACCCCCTGATTTCAAGGACTCCCTGTCTTATCCGACCTTGTTTCAGTCCGCCCGACGTATTTTCCTATATAAATAGTCTGAAGTATATGACTCTCTGTCATATGTGACAAGCGACCCTGATTGTCTGGTCCCAATGTATTGCTTTGTCTGATTTAAACAACTTTCACACCTTTTAATTGCCCGTTAATCAGACAAATAATACCTGTTTTAACACCCTGAGGGACAAAATAATTACATCAAATTATAAACCAGTAGTCAGTACTCTTCATACAAACTTTACACAACTCTGCCAATTACACGGTTTACATGTATTCAGGTATCAAGGACGTAGCGTCTATTACCTACTGCCAAATAAGGTAAGCATGATGCAATCAATGTGTAACAAATTGAGGTGTAATGAACATAATAATGACTTGAGCAAACTGGATTAAGATTTGTGTCAGATTTTTAGCTCGACTATACGAAGTATATGGAGAGCTGTCCTTCTCGCCCCGGCGTCGGCGTCCAGATTTCAGATTAAAGTTTTGGTGCAGTAAAATATTTTTCACTATAACTTTGTCATTTCTTAAGGTATCAACTTCAAATATATGTTCCTTATCATCAACCACATCTTATGTGACAAGGGTCATAACTCTAGCAACAATATTTTCAAATTTATCTCCCCTTGAACTTAGAATTTTCCTTAAAAAATACTATTTTTTACTGTTACTTCTTTATTTCTTAAGGGATCAACCTCATACTTCAAATATATGTACCTTATCATTATCCCCATCTTATGTTACAAGGTTCATAACTCTAGCACCAATATTTTCAGATTTATCTCCCCTTGAACTTAGAATTTTCCTCAAAAAATACTATTTTTTACTGTTACTTCTTTATTTCTTAAAGGATCAACCTCATACTTCAAATATATGTACCTTGTCATCATCCTCATCTTATGTGACAAGGTTTATAACTCTTGCACTAATATTGCAAGAATTATCTCCCCATAAACTTAGATTTTTTTACTAGAAAATGTTATTTTTTTATAACTTTTTTAGTTTTAAAGGTATCTACCTCAAACTTCAAATACTTATTCTTTATCATCAATTACATTTTATGTGACAATGTTCGTAACTCTTGAAGCAATATTTACAGATTAATCTTTCTTTGAACTTAGGATTTTCTTTAAGAAATATTATAATTTCTTTACTTTTTACTATAAACTTCAAATATATATTTCTTATCATTACACACATGTTGTGTGACAAGGTTCATAACTCTAGCATGACTATTTCTAGAATTATTCCCCTTTGATCTTGTAATTTATGTTAACAAATGATATTTTTTTACTATAACTTAATACATAATTATACATAGTTGATTTTTCTTTCATAGTTTTGTCCTCCTTACTGCGTCCAGTATTTTATTAGTCGAGCTTGGCTGTCTCCTATGACAGCTCTTGTTTATGGAGTGACAATGGAAGATTTTTTAAGGCAGCGTTTTTCTTAAATTTACCTTTCTATGGCTGCATGAATACTACGGAAAAAAGTTTTTCATTTAAAGAGAAAAAACTGTGGATATGGATATGTTTTTAGCTCACCTGTCACAAAGTGACATGGTGAGCTTTTGTGATCACTTTTCGTCCATCATCCGTCTGTCCGTCGTCCGTAAACTTTTACTTCAAATGACATCTCCTCATATTTCATTCAAACTTCACAGGAATAGTCCTTTGGTGGTCACCTTTAAAAATTGTTCAAAGAATTTAATTCCATGCAGAACTCTTGTTGCCATGGCAACTAAAAGAAAAAACCTTAAAATATCTCCTTTTAAAAAACCCAAAGAGGTAGAGCTTAGATATTTGGCATGAAATATCTTCTAGTGAGTGTCTACCAAGTTTGTTCAAATAAAAGCCCTGGGGTCAAAATTGGCCCCACCTTAGTGGTCATTGATTTTCCTTATATGTATATAGTAAAAACTTAAAAAATCTTCTTTTAAAAAAACCAAAAGAGCTAGAGCTTAGATGTTTGGCATGAAACATCTTCTAGTAAGTTTGTTCAAATTAAAGCCCTGGGGTCAAAATTGGCCCCGTACCTGGGGGCATTTCTTTTCCTTATATGTATATAGTAAAAACTTAAAAAATCTTTTAAAAAACCCCAAAGAGCTGGAGCTTAGATATTTATCATGAAACATCTTCTAATTGGTGTCTACCAAGTTGGTTAAAAAAAAGCCTGTGGGTTAAAATTAGCCCCGCTCTAAGGGCCTATATACAGGTGAGCTATTTTAGGGCCATCATGGCCCTCTTGTTTAAATTATGATATTTATTCTAAGGATTTGAATGCATCAAATTCTATTTTATTTTGTACCATAATCATTCAAGATAAACCTAATACAAAAAATGAAATTAAATTTTATATGATATACATGCAATTATATTTGTTGCTTTTTTCAGGAATTCTTATTTTATTTACATCAAGAACCTACTGTATGTGTATTTGCAATTGCTAAGATATTATTCCTTCACACAGTTATGTATGTTACGTCACAATGGTATATAGATGGTAGATCTACTTTAATTTTCTTTGAGACTGTTTTAAGAGATTCCCTGTCATATGTGACCTTTTTCTGAAGATCCATTGGAAAGTCACATATGACAGTCTTGACTGTAATATTAAATAAAAGTTATGTATCAGTGTATTCATTTTCATACGTTTTCAATCCACCGGGGTTCTACTGGGGCTATGCCTGGATTGTCCTGGGCTCTGCCGGGGTTCTGCTTGGATCGACCGTGGGTCTGCCTGGATTGTCCTGGGCTCTGCTGGGGTTCTGCTTGGATTGACCGGGGCTCTGCCTGGATTGTCCTGGGCTCTGCCAGGGTTCTGCTTGGATCGACCGGGGCTCTGCCTGGATTGTCCTGGGTTTTGCCGGGGTTCTGCTTGGATCGACCGGGACTATGTCCTGGGCTCTGCCGGGGTTCTGCTTGGATCGACCAGGGCTCTGCCTGGGTCAAAAAAGTCTTGTCATCAGTTAATGATAATGAACAATTATTCTTGATACTTGAATGTAAAGTATTAGAACTAATTAGTTGTACTTTGACAAAAAGCCAACTGTTCATTTCTGTATACATTTAGTATATTTTATGAAGCTTTTTATGCACATGTATTATAGTTTTAGGTAAAGAAACAAGGAAATATGTATGACATAAGTAATAAAAGAAAATACAATATTAAAATATTGGTCATGAGTTAACTTTGTGTCATGTAATAAGAAGACTGGTGTACATATGTAACAATGATTAAAAAAGCATTTTAGGAATGTTGAAAAATATGTTTAGAAATTTCGACTGAGAAAAGTGATCGTATGGGAAATTACTTATTAAACAATAACTGTTTACAAAGTTATATTATTACAATACCAATTGTGTAAAGATAAAATTATTTTATATTTCTTAGGTATCAGAAGATGACAGAACATGAGAAGAAGGAATTTAATCTGGATGACAGTCAAGAGTATTTGGGCCCGCCAAACAAACGCTTGAGACCAGGATTTAATGAACCTCTTGTTAGAACTGGGGGTAATTTGTATTAGTATAAACAACAATAACAGTTTGGTTATATCACTAGTTTAGAACTTCATGCCTGTGCAGCATAGATTTTGATAATACTCCACTGTAGTGCAGGCTAGCACAGATTTATACATTTGGTGTAGTCATTATTTTATACACTCTATAAACATTATAGTTTGTACTTGCAGAGTCTACACTGATTTGTTACTTTGTTGGAATAGAATAAATTTATTATACTTTTGTGCACTTTTTTATTGTATTCAAATATAATTTGAAATCTCATGTGAAATTAAACTATTTAGCAATGAATGACCAACCATTTTTATTTAATTTCTTATTTTTCAGCCAAGCAGAACTTATTATCCATATGGACTAACTGTATTAAAAGTGTTCATTCAAAGAGGCATACAGAATTTATAGGTTGCCAGGAAAATGAAGGCACCATTGCAGAATTATATAAACATATGTTTGAAGAGTAAGCTTTTTTCGTTTCCTTAATTTTTCTTTAAAAGATTTTACTTATTCTTTACTTCTACTTGATAAATATTTATATATTTATCTATTTTTATTTTTTAGCTCACCAGAACCGAAGGTTCAAGGTGAGCTATTAATATCAAAGGGGGATACTCCGGCGTCTGGCGTCATGCGTCAACAATCATCTTCTTCTCTGAAACTACTGGGCAGATTTACCTCAAATTTGGTCTGTAGCATCCTTGATCCAGTCACGCTTAAATTTGCTCATGTCATTTCAATTGGCCCCTTTAAGGGGTCAACAGAGATAAAAATAGAAAAACCTTTAAACATCTTCTACGACAGAACTAATTGATGAATGATCACCAAATTTTGTCTGTAGCATTCTAAGGTAGTGGTTTTATCATGTTTGCTCATATTAATTTGATTGGCCCTTTTAAGGGGCCGCTGAAGCTAAAAACAGAGAATCCTTAAGACATCTTCTTATACAGAACTAATTGATTGATGATCACCAAACTTTGTCTGTAGCATTCTTTTGTAGTGTTTTATCACCTTTGCTCATATTAATTTAATTGGCCCCTTTTAGGGGCTGCTCAAGCTAAAAATAGAAATACCTTTAAACATCTCCTTCTACAGAACTAATTGATGGATGATCACCAAATTTTGTCTGTAGCATTCGTAAGAAGTAAAGCAGTGGTAAAAAGTAAGAAGCGGTAGTAAGAAGTAAGAAGGGGTAGTAAGAAGCGGTGGGAAGAAGTAAGAAGTATATTAATTATATTGGCCCCTATTAGGGGCCGCTAAAGCTAAAAATAGAAATACCTTTGAATATTATCTCCTACAAAAATAATTGATGGATAATCACCAGACTTTCTCTGTAGCATTCTTAATTAGTCTCTTATCATGTTTGCTCATATTTATTAAAGCTAAAAGTAGATAACATCATCTCCTACTGAAATAATTGATGGATGATCACCAAACTTTGTCTGTAGCATTCTTAGGTAGTCTTTTATCAAGTTTGCTCATATTAATTTGATTGGTCCCTTTTAGGGGCCGCTAAAGCTAAAAATAGAAATACCTTTAAAAGTCTGCTTCTACAGAACTAATTGATGCATGATCACCACTTTTTGTCTGTAGCATTCTTAGGTAGTCTTTTTTTCGTTTACTGAAAAGCAGTTGCTTACTTTCTTACTTTTTGCGGTACAAACATGAAATTGGGACCAAGGGTATAATTTCTAATGCTGAATTGAATTTTGATATCAGCAGACCTACTTGATATTTATGCCCCCCTTCAAAGAAGTGGGGGTATATTGCTTTGCATTTGTCTGTCCGTCGACCAAATGGTTTCAGAGTGATAACTAAAGAACGCTTAGGCCTAGGAACTTCAAACTTGGTATGATGATTGTTCATGACCAGTAGATGGGTCAAAGGTATTAATAATAATGAATGATAATATAATAATAAGGCTTTATTTAACGAGGCTACATATTCGCCAAAACAATCTTCCATATGTACCTCAACATATTTACATCAAATAATTGTACAAAAGACAATGTAATATATAAAACATAGAATTAAACAGTTATAAATGCAATGACAAAATAAACATTAACCATTAACAATGAAAACTGCAGTAAACATAATTATATAAACATAATACTATGGTACTGGTTTAACCAGGGTACTTCCACTTTATGTAAGCTTTTTTGAATTTATCAGTACTTTCAGACTGGCGTACATAGAGGGGTATATTATTCCAGATTTTAGTTCCAGAATAAGAAAGTGATTTTCGTAAAACTCGAGATTAGGTTTTTGGACGTGTAGATTAAGATTTTTTGTTGATCTGAGATTTCTGTTATGTAAAGTTGAGACAAAATGAAATTTTTCTTTCATGTAGCATGGTGAGTTTTCTTCATGTAATGATTTGTATATCAGGATAGCCTTTTTGTACTCAACCCTGTCATTAAATTTCAACCATCTTAATTCTTTGAAAAGAGGGTCAGATGGTGAATCTGCAGCTTTATCTAGAATAATGCGAGCTGCTCGTTTCTGAAATTTTAGCATTCTCTTAAGAAGTTCATTTGAGCAATTTCCCCAAATTGAACAGCAATAGTCTATATGAGGTAAAATATAGGCATTATAGAAAAGTTTCCTGGCATGTAAATTTAGATATTGTTTTAACCTTAAAAGAAGATAGAGATTACTATTGCATTTCTTTATTGTTTGTTCTACTTGAAGTTTCCACGTTAGGCAATTGTCAACTTGAACTCCAAGAAGCTTTTCAGATTCAGTGAACTCTATATTATTGTTAAATAATTGAAGTGGTGTACTTGTTGATGCATGAGTGTAATTTTGGGTCTTTTTTGAGGCTGATATGAACATAGCTCTAGTTTTGTCTGTATTAGGTATATAGCACTGTGAGTGCACCATTCTTGAATAGAGTGCAGGCCCGTCGTCACGATTTTGTGATTGGTGCTGCCAATTTGATTGGTTTTTGGTAGAATCTAGGGGGGCATGCTCCCCTGGAATTTTTTTTATTCTAGGATGCTCTCAGGGGCGTTTTCCCGTATATTTGGCACAGTTTACAGCCTGCCGCTAGTACATGTTTTAGTAATATGTCAACGAGTTTTTACAGATTTAAGTGCGTTGTAAGTTTTAAGGGTGAAATTTATCTGATGATTATAAATAAACAATTAAAAGAAATATTACAGTACGTGTATTATTGTTTAGCATTAATCACACAATGGTATAAGCTTAAATAACAATCGATGACATGATGGAAGAATAATTACGGGTCAACAATAACCACTTTTTGTCTAGCAATAACTTTTATTTTGTTAACAATAATCTTACACAACACAGAGTCTTATTGTATGTAAATTTTCCAAAAATACATCGCCGTCATTCTCTGGTAGTAATGAACTCATCGGCAATTACACGTAAGTTGAGTGAATCTGTCCTGTACTTATGAATATGTAACACCATTAGATTGTTCAAGCGTACTTGAGACATTGTCGATCTCAGGTATGTCTTAATTCTTCTGAACGCCGAGAATGTCCTTTCACTGGTAGCATTAGTAGCAGGCATTACTAACAAAATCTTTAACAACACAACGACCTCAGAGAACAGTGCTGACTGTTCTGACGCAAATTTCAAAATGTCAGGTAGAGTAACAGTACTATTTTCTGATTTGTCAAAATGTGAACATAGCAGCTGAATCTGCACATATAACATGTCTCGGTTAATATCGTTACCACAGAAATCTCAAGCAAAACCAAGTTCTCTAGTGTACTCGTTATAAGTAAATTCTCCACGTTTTGAAGTACGCGATATCCCAGGTTGGTCAAATCTCTCTTTAACACAGGCGATGGCAAGATCGATTGCTTCAAACTACCTAGGCCGGAACACGTCCTGCACTGTAACGGGGTGGTAGCCAACACCGTGCCCCATCTCGAATCGTGTGGGCGCCTTTGTCCTCCATCGTTAACATGACGCAATCAATCTCACTTTGAAGTTTAATCCATAAAGAATCAAAACTGTCATCTGATCTCATGTCTATCAAACTATCTAGAGTCATCTTTGCTAGCCGCTGACCCTCGGATGCTGACAATGAAACTTGTTGAGGAGATTTGCTGAGGTTGTCAATGCTAGGATGTCGTGTGCGAGCATTACACCGAAAAAGTACTCGAACTTGAATTCGTAGGACTCCTACATATACCAATTGTGTCCAGTTTTTTCTTCGCGTTATGTTTGTATATTACCGCGCATTGCATAAGGGGCCAGTTAAGTGTTAAATTGCTAAACAGCGATGCGTGTTTTTTGTTTTTGTTTTTTTTATTCACTAATTTTTGGCCAAAATATTGGTCCGGCCAAGGCCGGACCGGCCGGACCATCGACGGCCTTGGAGTGTAGCTCTTTTTGAAGTTTTACGTTTAAAGTTTCAGTGGAATGTCCTGTTGCCCTTATTGTAGCATCATCTGCAAACATATCCATTTCTGAGTGTTCAAGATGTAAAGGTAAATCATTTATATAGATCAAGACTAAAGTGGGTCGTAAGACAGATCCTTGAGGGACTCCAGCTGATACACCCAAAGACTCAGATGTGGTGCCTGACACAGATACTTTCTGAGATCTTTCTGTTAAGTATGATTGGATCCACTGTAATGTATGATCTGAGATGTTATAACAACTAAGTTTTTCAATGAGTAGTGTATGGTTAACTAGATCAAAGGCTTTTGTTAGGTCAAGAAATATGGTTCCTACAAGATTGTGGTTATTGATTTGATCAATCCAGTTGTCTACTATGGATGTTAGAACGGTTTCACAAGAGTGATTTGTTCTAAACCCAGACTGTTTTTGATGAAAAAGGTTATTGTCTTCAAGAAATTGTTTGAGACTATCAGATACATGCTTTTCAATGATTTTTGATAAAAGAGAGATTTGTCTATAGTTATTTTTATCAAATTTAGACCCTTTTTTGTAGATTGGAATTACTTTAGCAATTTTAAACGCAGTAGGAAACTTACCTGTATCAATACTTAGGTTAATTATTTTAACCAAGTGGCTTGAGATAGCATGGCAGCTTAGTTTTAAGAAACGAGCACTTATTTGGTCAAGGCCAGTTGCTTTGCTACAGTCTAGAGTTTCAAGCATGTTCCTCACAAATTTTTCAGATATTGGGGGAAGTTGAAACAATTATTCAGTTTTGAAACAATTTGAATTATGATCTCTTAGTATAGTTTTGTATGATTGGGGATAGTTGTTGACATTGGGTGCCCTTTTAAAAATACTTGTGAAGAATTCATTAAATTTTGTTGCGCTTTCAGCAGGATCAGTGATTGGTTCTCCATTTTCATCTAATATGTCTGTTTGGATTGTGTCCATATTTTCTTTTTCTTTATCCTTATATGCCACTTTTTCTCGAAGAACTTTGTTTTCTTGCTTGATAGATTGATTTATTTGTTTCAGCTTTGATATTTCTTCTTCATATGTTACAATCTGTGAAAATAAGTCACTCTTGTCAGATTGTTTGGAAGACTTCTCTAGCCATCTGTTCTTCTGATGTCTGAAGTTTTGCCTTTAAATTAGCAATTTCCCTTTGAAATGTATTCTTTGATAGCTTAGACAGTTGCATTAATATTATTTTTTAGTGCTTCCATTTCATTCTGGAGTTTGGTGTTTTCTGTTTTAAGCTGAAGGTTTTGTGCTTTCAAGTTTTCATTTTTAGCTCGACTATTCGAAGAATATGAGAGCTATTGTAGTCGCCCCGGCGTCGGCGTCGGCGTCAGCGTCCGCGTCGGCGTCTGCGTTGGTTAAAGTTTTTTGTAAAGTCAAATATCTCAATTATTACTTGAGATATTCAATTGAAACTTACAATACTTATTTATAGTAACAAGGTACATCAGATTGACAAGTTGGATAACTCTGCCTACAATATTGACAGAATTATGCCCCTTTTTAACTTAGAAATTTTGGTTAAAGTTTTTTGTAAAGTCAAATATCTCAATTATTGCTTGAGATATTCAATTGAAACTTACAATACTTATTTATAGTAACAAGGTACATCAGATTGACAAGTTGGATAACTCTGCCTACAATATTGACAGAATTATGCCCCTTTTTAACTTAGAAATTTTGGTTAAAGTTTTTTGTAAAGTCAAATATCTCAATTATTGCTTGAGATATTCAATTGAAACTTACAATACTTATTTATAGTAACAAGGTACATCAGATTGACAAGTTGGATAACTCTGCCTACAATATTGACAGAATTATGCCCCTTTTTAACTTAGAAATTTTGGTTAAAGTTTTTTGTAAAGTCAGATATCTCAATTATTGCTGGAGATATTCCATTGAAACTTACAATACTTATTTATAGTAACAAGGTCCATCAGATTGACAAGTTGGATAACTCTGCCTACAATATTGACAGAATTATGCCCCTTTTTAACTTAGAAATTTTGGTTAAAGTTTTTTTTGTAAAGTCAAATATCTCAATTATTGCTTGAGATATTCAATTGAAATTCAAAATACTTTTTTATAGTAACAATGTACATCAGTTTGCAAAATTGCATAACTCTGCCTGCAATATTTGCAGAATTATTTGCCCCTTTGAAACTTAGAAATTTTGGTTAAAGGTTACAGGTCTTCAAAAATATTTACTTGAAACTATACACATGCACTTAGGGTCATAATTGGAGGGTCATAATTGTATGTCACTGACCAAGTTCCATAACTCTATCTTGCATTAAGGCTGATTCATATCCCCTTTTCTACTTAGTCTCTTGGTTAATGTTTACATGCAAGTTTTACATATCTCAATAACTATTAAAGATATTTATTTAAAATTTCACATATGCATTTAGGGTCATAATTGTAGGTTACTGACAAATATCCATTATTCTATCTTGCATTTAGGCTGATTTTTCTCCCCTTTTTCAACTTAGAAATTCATTGTAAAGTTTTGCTTGTAAGCTGTTATCTCAATAACTACTGAAGGGTTTGTGCCTTTTTGGGGACAATTTTATGCATTCATAATAATAAAGCAGTGATTTACTTGATAAAACATCTTAATAACAAGCCTTTGTACCTTTTCTGTCAAATTTATGTATTCATAGGTAATTAGTATTATTATACTCAATAAAACACCCTTGTGACATTACCTTCCAAATAGTCAAGCCAATACTGTATAATTAGACTCTCTCTAAGGCTTATTACATGAATTTATATAAAAAATTAGCCCTTTTGTGAACTTAAAAAATTTAACATTATCAAGGCTCTTTTACTATCAAGCACTTAGAATAGTCGAGCGTGCTGTCCTACTGACAGCTCTTGTTAGATTTTATTTCACAAAAGTCATCTGTTTGTTGCTGTTTTGTATTTTCTGTAGAGATATGAACATTTTGTTCTAATAGCTTCCTAAACTGTTCAGTATTGATATTGTAAATATCAGTGTCCCCCACTTTTGTTGTTGTTTCACATGTAGGATTGGCCATAGTTGGTGCTTTTCCAGATGTAACAGATGTACGCTTTTTATCAGAACTTTGACTTTCTATTGATACTACTGTTGGATTCTGATAATAATGACTATTAACTGGAGTGGATGTGATTTGTTTTCCAAAATTAAAGCTGAATAGTTTCTTCTTTTTCTTCTTTGCTTTAGGCTTAGGTATGATCATATAACTGAAATCACCCTTGTTTCTCATGCCCTGGGTTTCATTTGTTAACTCATGCTGGTTTAATGAGGATTTATCCGACTCATCAGAGTTTGTATAGATAGACTGTTCACTTTCAATTATTTGCTTTGGGGATGTTGTCTGATTTCTGTTATCACTGGATATGACAGAAGAGCAGAGTTGATTTATGTGATTTCAGTTTCTTTCTGCAATCCTCAAGAAAAGTATCTATCCAGTCCCTGCAGCCTGTACCTTGAACAGTCAGGTATTATGATAAATTCTTATCACCACTTTTTTACCAGACAGTGTAATTATAGTTACTATTCCCTTTCTGTCAGGTGTTTCAGTCATGTTGTAATTTGAATGTAGAATGTCTCGCATTTTGTCTTGTGTTGATAAGTCAAAGAATGTTATTGTAATATTGTCACTTGCTGGACTTACATATAAGTCAAACATATTGTCCACTGTTATTGTTCCTGGTCTTATTTCTTCTGCTCCAATTAAGTCACTTTGGGAAAATCCCTCAAAGCTGCCCATATCAATAGAAGACTGATTGGCCATTGTTGATTTAAAATTGTATTCCTTTTAGCACAATCTATTCTTTCTTATCGATAGGAATGTTGTGAATGTAGATTTTAAGATCTTGTTAACCCTTCGTTAAATTCAATAGCACTTGTTTTTTTAACTGTTTTCAGTAATTTATGAGTTTTCTGTTAATATTTCAATTATAAGTAGAAGATAGCCTTATGCAGAAAATTATAAGAAATTCCGTGATATAAAAATATCCAATATATTCACATTATATCCTTTTATAAAGCACTCTTTTAGAGGAGCACAGAAAGCATGTCCACACCTGAAGAATGATGTCACGTCAAAGGTCACATTGACCTTGTAGGTAAAAACGGTTTCCGAGTGATAACTAAAGAATGCTTAGGCCTAGGAACTTCAAACTTGGTATGATGATTGTTCATGACCAGTAATCCCATATTGATTTTGGGGTCAAGGGTCAAGGTCACATTGACCTTGTAGGTAAAAACAGTTTCTGAGTGATAACTAAAGAACCGTTAGGCCTAGGAACTTCAAACTTGGTATGATGATTGTTCATGACCAGCAGATGACCCCTATTGATTTTTGGGTAAAGGGGTCAAAGGTCAGATTGACCTTGTAGGTAAAAACGGTATCAGAGTGATAACTAAAGAACGCTTAGGCCTAGGAACTTCAAACTTGGTATAATGATTGTTCATGACCAACAGATAACCCCTATTGATTTTGGGGTCAAGGGGTCAAAGGTCAAGGTCACATTGACCTTGTAGGTAAAAACGGTTTCCGAGTGATAACCAAAGAACCCTTAGGCCTAGGAACTTCAAACTTAGTATGGTGAATGTTCATGACCAGCAGATGACCCCAATTTATGTTGAGGTCAAGGTCACATTGACCTTGTAGGTAAAAAAGGGTTTCTGAGTGATAACTAAAGAACCCTTAGGCCTAGGAACTTCAAACTTGGTATGGTAATTGTTCATAACCAGCAGATGACCCCTATTGATTTTGGGGTCAAGGGGTCAAAGGTCAAGGTCACATTTACCTTGTAGGTAAAAACAGTTTTCAAGTGATAACTAAAGAATGCTTAGGCCTAGGAACTTCAAACTTAGTATGGTGATTGCTCATGACTAGCAGATGACCCTATAGATTTTGGGTCAAAGGTCAAGGTTGCATTGACCTTGTAGGTAAAAACGGTTTCTGAGTGATAACTAAAGAACGCTTAAGCCTAGGAACTTCAAACTTGGTATGATGATTGTTCATGACCATTAGATGACCCCTTTTGATTTTGGGGTCAAAGGCTCAAAGGTCAAGGTGACATTGAACTTGCAGGTAAAAGCAGTATTTGATCACTAATTAAAGAATGCTTAGGCCTAGGAACTTCAAACTTGGTTGATGATTGTTCATGACCAGCAGGTGACCTCTATTGATTTTGGGATCAAGGGGTCAAAGGTCAAGGTCACATTGACCTTGTAGGTAGAAACGGTTTCCGATTAATAACTTAAGAACGCTTAGGCCTAGGAACTTCAAAATTGGTATGATGATTGTTCATGACCAGCAGATGACCCCTATTGATTTTGGGTCAAGGAGTCAAAGATCAAGGTCACATTTACCTTGTAGGTAAAAACTGTTTCCGAGTGATGACTAAAGAACCCTTAGGCCTAAGATTTCAATCTTGGTATGATGATTGTTCATGACCAGCTGATGGCCCCTATTGATTTTTGGGTCAAGGGGTCATAGGTCAAGGTCACAATGACCTTGTCTGTAAAAACGGTTTCCAATCAATAATCCGACAACCCATGTACTGTTGGCCCTTAAACTTGGTAGTTGCATTGGACTTGACCAGTAGATGACCCCTAAAGATTTTGGGGTCAGGGGAACAAAGGTCAAGGTTGCATTGACCTTGTATTTCAAAATTGTTTTCTATCAATAACTGGACAACCCATGGACCCTTGACCTTCAAGCTTTACAGATGCTTTGCTTTTGGTCATAAGCTGACCTCAATGGATTTTTTTGGCGTTCAGAGGTCAAGATCACATTGACCTTATAGGTAACAACGCTTTCTGATCAATATCCAAACTCATGGGCGCTTTACCTTCAAACTTCACAGGTGCATTGGTCTTGGCCAGTAAATAACCCCTATTGATTTAGGGTCAAAGGTCCATGTCATATTGACCTTGTATGTAAAGACTGTTTCTGACCAATAACTCAACAACTCAAGTTGCCTTGGTTGATATTTTTTTATTATCCCCCGCCGATGGAATCGGGAGGGGGATATAGTTTTGGCGTTGTCCGTCCGTCCGAATTTCGTTTCCGGAGTAGTTCTCTGCAACTACTGGCTGGAATTCAACGAAACTTTATGGATATCATCAATATCAAGAGGAGATGCGCATATCGTCGGCTTGTTCCGGTCAAACCCTTTAACTCAGAGTTATGGCCCTTGATTAGTTATGTAGTATGCATATAGAGTAAAAATCGTTTCCGCACTACTTCTCTGCAACTACTGGCTGGAATTCAACGAAACTTTATGGGAACCTTCAATACCAAGAGGAGATGTGCATATCGTCGGCTTGTTCCAGTCAGACACTTTAACTCAGAGTTATGGCCCTTGATTAGTTATGCAGTATCCATATAGAAAAATATTTGTTTCCTCGCTACTTCTCTGCTACTACTGGCTGGAATTCGATGAAACTTTATGGGATACTAAGAGGAGATGTGCATATAGTCGCCTTGTTCCAGTCAGATACTTATAACTCAGATTTATGGCCCTTGATTAGTTATGTAGTATGCATATAATTATCTCATTGGCATTTCCAGATTTTACTATTTAACACAAAGTTATGGCTCTGTTATTGCCCTGAATATTTATCAAGTGCAAAGAATATTACTGTTTATGCCATGATTAATATATAAATAAGCCTTATGTCTTCAGTTGTTGTGTAAGTAATAACCAGTACTCGGCGGGGGATATAAATTCAACTAATTTGCTTGTTAAACTCAAAATCCTTTTGGTATACACATTTCAAGATCTTATGTAATATAAGAACTTGGCTGTCATTAATGAGGCCTACATGATTCATAAAATTTATGCATATATTATTTGGTATGATTTGAAATAACTTTGTCATAAAATTGCTGCACACAACTTTTGTGGTCACAATTACCTAGTGACTAAGTCATGACCAGTAATTAACCCTTATTGATTTTTTGGTCACTAGGTAAAAAGTCAGTCATAATAAACTGATCACATGACTAATTTGCTGCCGATAGGGGGCATACATGTTTCACAAACATATCTTGTTTTGATATAATTTGACCCACATTCTTGGTTTTTGACATACAGTCTTGAAATTTGGAGTAGGGGTGTAATTTTTTATGCTGAATTGAATTTTGATATCAGCTGGCCTATATTTTACAATGTTTTACCTTTTGTCTTTTTTTAGGTACAGTTATGTTACCATATAGAATGTATAAAAAATTTGTTGTCCCAAACTGTAAACTTTAAACATCTACACCTTACATATTTTGCATGTGACATTTTGTGTATTCATTCAAAATAGTTATAAAACAAGAGCACCGCTAGACGGAGCATTATATGCCCGGAAGTGTTTTTTGTGTTGCCTTTACGGAGTATAGGGATCACTTCTCCGTCGTACAAACCCAGAGGTACTTGTGTGACTTGGAGAACAATGGGTAACAGTAAATTCTCTTTGATCCTATTCATTCCGTTTTTACTTGTGTGTCTTTTTTAAGCCTTGTGTGACTAAAAATGGCTAAAAAGATCAAAGGAAAAGTCACATAAATACCATTTCGTAAGTACGTCGGTCTGTCTGTCTGTCACAAAACTTGTCTGGACTACACCTCATAAACTATTGGTGCAATTTCATCCAAACTTTACAGGAATGATCATTACCAATTCTAGTTGTGCATTTTGTCAGCATTTTCAGGTTAAATGATTTTTGTGCGAGTTATGGCCCTTTAATAATTTTTATTATACCCCAAAACGAAGTTTGGGGGTGTATATAGGAGTCATCTGGTGGTTGGTTGGACGGTCGTTTCAGTGGTCCGTTGCATTTCCCTTGTCTGGAGCATAACTTGAATACAAATGGTTGGAATTAAATACAACTTCATAAATGATCAAGCACATTGAGAGGAAGTGCAGTGCACAAGAACCATAACTTCATCTTGACTAATTACAGAGTTATTGCCTTTTGTTACTTTTCCTTGTCCGGAGCATAACTTGAAAACTACTGGTTGGAATTCAAAATAACTTCTTACAATGGTCAAGCACAATAAGAGGAAGTGCAGGGCACAAGAACCTTAACTTTATCTAAAGTAATTACAGAGTTAGCCCTTTGTTACCTTTCTATTTATTTTTTTGCCCCGGACCATAACTTGAAGACTAATGGTTGGAATTCAATACATCTTCATACAATGATCAAGCACATTGAGAGTAAGTGCAATGCACAAGAACAATAACTCCATCTTGACTAATGAGTTATTGCCCTTTGTTACTTTTCCTTGTCCGGAGCATAACTTGAAAACTACTAGTTGGAATTCAATACAACTTCATACAATCATCAAGCACATTAAGAGGAAGAAGTGCAGTGCACAAGAACCATAACTCCATTTTGTAAAATTACAGAGTATTCCCCGTTGGTACTTTTCCTCGTCTGGAGCATAACTTGAAAAATACCGGTTTGAATTCAAAACAATGTTATACAATGGTCAAGCACAATAAGAGGAAATGCAGAACACAAGAACCATAACTCTGTCCAGAGTAATTATTGAGTTATTGTCCTTTGTTACTTTTCCATTGTTTTTTCTTGTCCAGAGCATAACTTGAAAACTACTAATTGGAATTCAATACAATTTCATACACCAGTCTAAAAAAAAAGCGCAGTGTTTAGAAACCATAATTTTTTCTTGACTCATTTAAGAGTTTTTGCCCTTTGTTACTTTTTAGGGCATATAATTAATGTAGTCAATATAAGTGATCATCCTATGAAGTTTGACAGTTGTAAAACTATTAACAATATTAAGGTCATTTGATACTGACCTCTGACCTTGTGACACCAATATAGATATGGATCTTTTATTCAATATAGGCAAAGTTTGACACTGTTAGCTAAATGGAACTTGTGTTATGCTCCAGAAAGCACAATTTTTAAGTGTAAAGGTCATTGTAACCCTGACCTTATGACCCTAAAATAAATAGGGGTCATGTTTTGGACATGCCTTTTCATCCTATAAAATTTTACAGCTGTATGTTGATTAATACTTAAGTTATTGAGCGAAAACTGTTTTCAGTTTTAAGGTAATAGTGACCTTGACCTTTCACCTTGTGATACAAAAAGTAATAGGGTCTTCTACTCAATATTGACAATAATACTAAGAAGTTTGAATATTGTGGGCCAAATGGAACTTAAGTTATGCTCCGGAAACCAAATTGCTAACGGACGGGCAGATGGACGGACAGACGTCCGGGTATATAAAATAATATGCCCGAAAGTATTAAGTTATTGAGCGGAAACTGTTTTCAGTTTTAAGGTAATAGTGATGTTGACCTTTGACCTTGTGACCCCAAAATCAATAGGGGTCGTCTACCCAATATGGACAATCATCCTATGAAGTTTGAACATTGTGGGTCAAATGGAACTTAAGTTATGCTCCGGAAACCAAATTGCAAACAGACAGACTGACATCCGACCAAATAGGGATAAAAGCCCTTTCTATTGTTATTTTCTTTTGTTTAATAGAGGGCCATGGCCTCTTATTGTTACGAAATGAATTCTATGGTTTTCTTTGTGTTCTGTTTACAGTTAAATGGCCCCCTATCCCTATCCGGTAGTACAGACAGAAGGGCGGACACCAGAGGGTATAACATAATATGCTTTCAGGCATATAAAATTGTCCAATCATAATTAATCCTGCTTTAGTGGTTTTTATTCTGCATTTATTCTACATAGTCTCATAGGAACACACTTGCAGTCTCATAGGAACACACTTGCAACCTAGATATTTTTAACAAAGCCTTTCGAAAATATTAGGGCAAACTATTTCAATTTATATAGTGAATAATGAAATGATGGGTTAGATGAGTGATCTAGGTCTATCTTAGGGCCCTATTGTTTATTATGGAAAAAAAACTTTAAAGTGTACTAGAGGGGCAAGTTAAAGTTGAGCTGAACTTGCCAAAAGAACTGGACTTGCCTTTCAGAAAGTTCATTTGAAAAATAATTTCCAACACTGAAAAGCAGTTGTTTCTGGTGAGCGAGTCAGGGCCATCATGGCCCTCTTGATCATGGCCCTCTTGTTAAATTTGTCTGTTTTAAATAAAAAGTTGAGCTACTATGATCGCTGTGTCATTTTTGTCATGGTAGGTCATTGTTCAAACATTGGTATCAACAAAAAAAACAACTTAGAATACTTGCTTATCATTTACAAGGTGTAGTTGTTAGACAATGGGCATTTTTTTGGAGTAACAGTTACCCCCCTTTTTAATTGGCAAGGAGGTGCACTGAGGGTTTTTTTTGGAAGCAGCGGATTATTCTGAGGCATTCTGGATAAAAAGATGTTACAACATCAAATTGCACATCTATTAATTTATTCAATTTATGAGGGCTGAATGAATGGATGACCTGGTATTTAAAATGCAGAATATTTATACATAATTTCAATATCAAAAGTTCATACAAAAAGTATATGCAGTCTTAAGCAAACAAAAATTGTAATAAAAATAATTTGAAATTCACATATCCCTTTAATTTCAGCGCAGATGATGAAAATACTGTACAGAGCTTGAAAAAATGATTATGACTAGAAGAACTTATCAATGATTTACAAGTTGAAACAGTATTTATACATCAGTACACCGGACTACATTGTATATGAACAAGATAATACAGAAGATATTTCTGCAGTATACTGATACACAAACATTGATGTTGGACTCAAATACAATACAGTGGCTTAAAAACTGTCATTAGTGTTACTTAGAATAAACTACAATTTAGGCTTAAAGGTTTCAAGAGCTAGCAGTGACTTTAGTAGGTCTATGCTGCCATTAACATGTAGTTGTCAGTAGAATGACAAGTCTTCTTGCTATTACATGCTCAATTTCAATATATTAACCAGATATTGAACAAAGAAAAATAACTCTGTCATTAAGTGAGTATCAAAATTCAGTCTTTGTTTAAGTACATTGTGTATGTTATATATTTAGTTATATTACAGTCTGTAAGTACATTTTATATCCATTCTATATTTTCTCACTCCTTGAAGGGTTTCATATTTTCTTTAAAAAAAAAAGAAATTTTACATCCAGTTGTATAAAGCCCCACCTATGTGGCACTTTTGTCTCACATGTGATGCAGAATTCTAGCATTTATTGTCCCACATATGTGATGCAGCATTCTGGCATTTATTGTCCCACATATGCAAAGCACCATTCTGGCATTTATTGTCCCACATATGTGATGCAGCATTCTGGCATTTATTGATGCAGCATTCATGCATGTACTGTCCCACATATGTGATGCAATATTCATGTATTTAAAAAAAAGATCTTATGAAATGTTACACACTAATTGATATGAGATTTTGTATTCTATTGATTTTATTTTTCTTTCAGTTTTACATGTATCAGGTCATGATCTGTGGTTTTCAGTACATTCTTAATTGATTAGGAATAATTGAGTATATGCAGTAATGCAAATAATGCAGGAATTATGCAATAGTTCTGCAGAATCATGCAATTCTATGGCCAGAATGAGCACTAGGTTACATAATGAACAGGTAGTAGCTTGATTACACACCAGCTTTACACACCTGGTATAAACTTGTCATGCTTACAGCCATTCATAGAAATAACAAGCAAATCAAATTGATTCTGATATATTTTATTTGAGCAAGTAGAACATGAACTATAATCAACAGTTTATCACAAAGATTTTAACCCTGCAATGAATGAATCATAGAGAAAACAAGAACCAGTTGAACTGGGTGATGCTCCCCGAGAAGGTTTTGGATACAGGAAAGTATAAAAAAAATTAACAAAGGGCAAAAACTCCAAAATAAGGCAAGGCAGAGTTATGTTTTTTAACCAGGTTTTCCGAAGGAAAAAAACTGGTAATTAGATTGAGGTATGTCGGCAGGCGGACAGGCGGGCGTAAACAATTTCTTCTGTGCACCACTCCTCCTACATTTCTCAACAGATTTTGACCAAACTTTCACAGAACCTTTGTCATCAAGTGCCCTGGGGCATATTGTCGGGGTCTTGTGATTGGATAATATTTGACCTAGTTATGGCCCTTTGTTTTTTTTCCTTATGCAGAATATATAGTGAACAATTTCTTTTGTGCCCAACTCCTACATGTCATCAAGTGCTTTGGGGCATAATGTCAGGGTTTTGTGATTGTATAATATTTGACCTAATTATGGCCCTTTGTTTTTTTTCCTTATATTGTTTTTTTTCCTTATACAGAATATATAGTGAACAATTTCTTCTGTGCACCACTCCTCCTACATTTCTCAACGGATTTTGACCAAACTTTCACAGAAGCTTTGTTATCAAGTGCCCTGACGCATATTGTCGGGGTTTTGTGATTAGATAATATTTGACCTAGTTATGGCCTTTTGTTTTTTTTCCTTATACAGAATATATAGTGAACAATTTCTTCTGTACGCAACTCCTCCTACATTTCTCAACAGATTTTGTTCAAACTTTCACAGAAGCTTTGTCATCAAGTGTTTTTTTTTCCTTTTACAGAATATATAGTGAATTGTTCTTCTGTGTGCAATTCCTCCTACATTATTCATGATTTACATTGCACATAGTTACAATATGTTGCTTGTATTTGTATTTCAACTACAACATATTTATCTACAATGGTGATAATTGAAAAGCTGGTTTCGTGGCATTGCCATGTTTCTTGTTTTGCACTGCACTTCTATTCAATGAGACCTATCAACCTATACATTTTTCGTGATGATATCTCTTATAGTTTCAGAGTTATGTCCCAGCTAAAATTTGAAGTGTAAAAATAAACAAACGGAAATAACTCCAAAATTAGACAAGGCTGTGTTTAGGTTCTTAAGCATAGCAGTTCTATCCATTGAGATCTATCTACCTACAAAGTTTCATGTTGATATCTCTTATAGTTTTAGACTAATGTGTCAAAATGAACAAAAGGCAATTACACCAAAATTAGGCAAGACAGAGTTATGGTTCTTTAGCAATGCACTTCACCTCAATGAGATCTATCAACCTACAAAGTTTCATGTTGATACCTCTTGTTGTTTCAAAGTTATGTCCCGGACAAGAAAAGTGGACTGAAGGACGGACGAAAGTTCTAACAGGAGAGTAATAATGTGGCTACTCTACATTTGTATTGTTCTCTCTAGCCACACAAAAGAAAGTAGCCACATAAAAGCATTACGGAATGAATGGCATCAAAGAGAAAGAACAGTTACCTATTGTCCTCTAGCCACATAATTACTGTCCTGTGAGTGCGGACGGACAAGGCGGTGACTATATGCTCCCCCGAAATCAACTACAAATTATTTAGTATTTATCCCTCTAAATTTCCTTAATTTGAATTTGGAAGTGTCCAAATTTATTTCTTTTCAATTTGAAAATGTAATGTTTGAGCAGTGATTAGCGTATAACCAGGTCAGACATAATATGACTGTGTCTCATACTAATAGCTCTGATGCATCATTATCACTCAAGGTGCTTTCTTATTAAACTTCCTTAATATATTCTTTATCAGAATGAGCATCTTAATTCCAACTATAATCATATTTTCCATGTTAAAATACAAATAATACAGTAAACAAAGTTTTCTTTAGTATAAGGTGGGAATTGTTAAAATAAAGTAAATATTTATTACCAAGTTTCTACACAAAAATGAGTGCATATTTAGTTTATGCATGTAACATTTAGTTGAACACGAATTTTGCACATGATCTATCTAAATATAAAACATCATTTTAGTAATGTTATAAAATACTACCAGTGACAACAAAATTAGATGACCATTCTACCATAGGTAGATTTTTCTTCAAGCATTTATTTTGTAAATAGGGATTTGCTTTGATTTTAGAACATGCCCCTCATAAAAATTCAAAATTACTTAACCATACACTTTATTCTAAAATGTTCCTGGTCTCAGGCCAAACAATATACATTAAATGACATAATTCTGATTAACTATTTGACATGTATTTTAAGCCTGAAGTGAATATCTGTGATGGTTTTTGACAAAATCATGAAAATATAAAAAGGGAAATAACTGACCAAAACATTTTAAGGGTTATCTGCCTTTTAGAAATTCATTAGTGAACAAGTAAATGTATTTCAAGTTTGAAGTGAATATTTTAAGTAGTTTTTGAAAAAATTAGCAAACATGTTAATCAGGGCAAAAAATGCAAATGAAAAAAGGGACATAACTTTGCAAAATGTGACTTTTAAGATTTTTCTGCTCTTTGATATCACATATGATGATAGTGATATCAAAGAGCCAACCAAGTTCAAAGTGAATAGCTTTGGTAGTTTCTGAGAAAATTTACTCTAACCTATTACCTATCAATGGTCACAGTGACCTTGACCTTTTCTATTTGACCTCAAAATCAGTGTGACAGGTTAAACTCATCAAGGTGTATATACATAATTATGAAGTAATGGTTTTATTAATATTGAAGTTAACCCTTTCACTGCCCTATTATTTTCGGCGTATTTGCCATATGGATGGCTTTTGCCGTTTCTATAATAATAATATTAATAATGATAATAATAATATTGAATATATAGATAATTATACCATCGACAATAATTATTATCTACTAGCAGATTTTGAAATATATATAATTATTATAATACTAATAACAAATAATAATAATTATTTTAATTAATAATATAGTAATTTCTTAGAAAACCTTCTGGCAAATAGGTGATCAATAAATAAATAACCCTCTGGCAGCGAAAGGGTTAATGACCATAAACAAAAACCTAAACAAAAAGATTAACAAATGCCAACACGGTCTTGGAAAAGTGGAGCTATATTTAATTATTTTTTGTATAAAACAAGATTGCATTTGAGACAAGAACCGGTTGAACTGGGTGATGCTCCCCGAGAAGGTTCTGGACACAGGAAAGTATAAAAAAATGAACAAAGGGCAAAAACTCTAAAATTAGGCAAGGAGGAGTTATGTTTTTTTGCACTGCACTTCTATTCAATGAGATCTATCTATCTATAAAGTTTCCTGATGATATCAGAGTTATGTCCCTGGTAAAATTCAAAGTGTAAAAATGAACAAAGGGCAATAACTCCAAAATTAGACCAGGCTTTGTTTAGGTTCTTTAAGCATTGCAGTTCTATCCAATTATATCTAGCTACCTACAAAGTTTCATGTTGATATCTCTAATAGTTTTAAAGTTATGTCCCGGACAAAAGTCAAAAAGTAAAAATAAACAAAGGGCAATTACTTCAAAATAAGGCAAGGCAGAGTAATGATTCTTAAGCACTGCACTTCCATCCAATGAGACCTATCTATCTACAAAGTTTCATGTTCAGATATCTCTTATAATTTTAGAGTAATGTCCCAGACAAAGTTCAAAGTGTCAAAATGAACAAAGGGCAAAAACTCCAAAAGTAGGCAAGACAGTGTTACACTTCTTGTGCACTGCAAACCTACTTAATGAGATCTATCTACCTACAAAGTTTCATGTTGATACCTCTTATAGTTTTAGAGTTATGTCCTGGACAAAGTTCAAAGTGTGAAAATAAACAAAGGGGGATAATTAAAAAATTAGGCAAGGCAGAGTTATGGTTCTTGTGCACTGCACACCTACTCAATGAGATCTATCTACCTACAAAGTTTCATGTTGATACCTCTTATAGTTTTACAGTTATGTCCTGGACAAAGTTCAAAGTGTAAAAATAAACAAAGGGGAATAATTCAAAAATTAGGCAAGGCAGAGTTACGGTTCTTGTGCACTGCACACCTACTCAATGAGATCTATCTACCTACAAAGTTTCATGTTGACACCTCTTATACTTTTAGAGTTATGTCCCGGACAAAGTTCAAAGTGTAAAAATAAACAAAGGGGAATAATTCAAAAAATAGGCAAGGCAGAGTTACGGTTCTTGTGCACTGCACACCTACTCAATAAGATCTATCTACCTACAGAGTTTCATGTTGATACCTCTTGTTGTTTCAAAGTTATGTCCTGGACAAGAAAAGGGGACGGACGGACGGAAAGCTCGACGGACGGACGGACAAGGCAGCGTTGTACCTGATTTGTTTCATTAGCTAATAATCTTATTATTTGCCAGTGATTGATTGCTACCGTTTCATTTAATTTGTCTAAGTTCATGCAGCTGTTTTTAATGACCCCCTGGGGCGGGGCCAATTTTGACCCCATGGCTTTTATTTGAACAAATTTGGTAGACACTCATTAGAACATCTTTCATGCTTAATATCTAAACTCTAGCTATTTGGGTTTTTTCAAAGAAGATTTTTTTTAAAAGCTTTTGTAATACACATATAAGGAAAATCAATGACCCCCGGGACAGGGCCAATTTTAACCCCAGGGCTCTTATTTGAACAAATTTGGTAGACACCCATTAGAACATCTTTCATGCTAAGTATCTTAGCTCTAGCTCTTTGGGTTCTCTAAAAGAAGATTTTTAAGTTTTTACTATATGCATATAGGGAAAATCAATGACCCCCTGGGGCGGGGCCAATTTTGACCCCAGGGCTTTTATTTGAACAAACTTGATAGGCACTCATTAGAAGATGTTTCATGCTAAATATCTTAGCTCTAGCTCTTTGGGTTCTTTAAAAGAAGATTTTATAAGTTTTTACTATATGCATATAGGGAAAATCAATGACCCCCTGGGGCGGGGCCAATTTTGACCCCAGGGCTTTTATTTGAACAAACTTGGTAGACACCCATTAGAAGATGTTTCATGCTAAATATCTTAGCTCTAGCTCTTTGGGCTCTTTTAAAGAAGATTTTTTAAGTTTTTACTATATGCATATAGGGAAAATCAATGACCCCCTGGGGCGGGGCCAATTTTGACCCCAGGGCTTTTATTTGAACAAACTTGATAGACACTCACTAGAAGATGTTTCATGCTAATTATCTTAGCTCTGGCTCTTCGGGCTCTTTTAAAGAAGATTTTTTAAGTTTTTACTTTATGCATATAGGGAAAATCAATGATCCCCTGGGGCGGGGCCAATTTTGACCCCTGGGCTTTTATTTGAACAAATTTGGTAGACACTCATTAGAACATCTTTCATGCTTAATATCTAAACTCTAGCTATTTGGGTTTTTTCAAAGAAGATTTTTTTAAAAAGCTTTTGTAATACACATATTAGGAAAATCAAAGACCCCCAGGACAGGGCCAATTTTAACCCCAGGGCTCTTATTTGAACAAATTTGGTAGACACCCATTAGAACATCTTTCATGCTAAGTATCTTAGCTCTAGCTCTTTCGGGGAGCATAAAAAAATGCTATGCCACCGCATAATTACCTAAGCTCTATGCCTTTTGGGTCTTTACAAGAAGGTATTTTAAGTTTTTGAAGCCTTGTACCTTCAGACAATAAGATTTTTTTGATTTTTTACTATATGTATATATTGAAAATCAATGACCCCCGGGGTGGGGGCAATTTTGACCCCAGGGTTAAGTTTTTATTATAAGTTTTTACTATATACATATAAGGAAAACCAATGACCGCCGGGGCGGGGCCGATTTTGACCCCAGGGCTATAATTTGAACAATCTGGGTAGAGGTTTACCACACAATGCCTTATGCAAAATATCTAAGCTCTAGGACTTTTGGGTCTTTACATGAAGGTATTTTAAGTTTTTACTATATGTACATATAGTGAAAATCAATGACCCCTGGGGCGGGGCCAATTTTGACCCCAGGGCTATCATTTGAACAATCTGGGTAGAGGTCTACCAGACAATGCTTTATGCAAAATATCTAAGCTCTAGGCCTTTTGGGTCTTTACAAGAAGATTTTTTAAATTTATTCTTATAATTCCTTTTGGTTGCCATGGCAACCAGATTTCTGCATGGAATGAAATTCTTTGAACAACTTTTGGAAGCCCTTCACCCAAGGATCAATCCTGCCAAGTTTGGTTGAAATTGGTGTGTGAAAATATATAAGCATATTTAACATTGATTGCAAAGTAATAAGTATAAAGAAAGACATAGTGATTGTACAAAACACGAAAATCAAGAAAATTAAGGATGCTCCCTTATGTCACTTTGACAACTTCCCGTGAGGAATTGTAGATTGTCTTTATTAAAATTTTATCCTCCATGGTGTCCTGGCTTTGGTTAAATAGACCTCAAATCATGTCCGACACTACATTTCTCGGCTAAATAGAACTGAAATTATGTCTGACACTAGTTGTCTTGGCTAAATAGACCTAAAATCATACCCGACACTAGATTTCTTGGCTTAATAGACCTAAAATTATACCCGACACTAGATTTCTTGGCTTAATAGACCTTAAGTCATGTCTGACTCTAGATTTCTTGGCTTAATAGACCTGAAGTCATGTGCAACACTAGATTTTTTGGCTTAATAGACCCAAGATCATGTCCGACACTAGATTTCTTGGCTAAATAGACCTGAAATCATGTCCTACCCTAGATTTCTTGGCTAGATAGACCTGAAATCATGTCTGACACTAGTTTTCTTGGCTAAATAGACCTAAAACTAGAAATGTGTCCAAAGGACATGGGTGCACCCCACACTCCACCGATTTGTCAATCTTATGTCTCTAGGTCAGTTTTTTTTTTTTTGGCTACATGTGCCCAAGTTGAAAACAAAATCTTTTATAAAGTAAAGGGCAAATACTACAAATACTGAATAAATTCACAAGAAAACCCCAATGTGCGTAAGTACACATGCTGACCAACATTCTTGTAAACTTTCAGGCCTACAGGTCAAATACTTTTTAAGTTACGTGCAACACAAGTTGAATATTGTAAATTCTTACTAAGTCATGGGCAATTACTCTAAAAATATTCACACGAAAATACCCAGGTGCACAACTACATATGCTGAGCAACATTCCTGTAAGGTTTCATGACTCTAGGTCAAATACTTTTTTAGTAATGTGCGACACAAGTTGAAAATTGGAAATTGTTACTAAGTCAAGGGCAATAACTCTAAAAATACTAAAAATATCCACACAAAAATACCCAGTTGCACAACTACAATTGCTGATGAACATTCCAGGAAGGTTTCATGACTAGGTCAAACTATGACCAAATTGAAACTTGACCTGTGCATTCTTTGACATATCCATTTGTTAAATTTGAGTTGAATGTGTACAACTGTTGGGGAGATAATGTACAGAACCTGAAAATTTCTTATTTTTTTCAAAGTGAAAAGTGCATAACTGCAAAAAAATCAGCGAACCATGACCAAATTCGTACTTGACCTGCAAATTCCTTTGACATATCCATATGTCGAATTTGAGTTGAATGTGTAATACCGTTTGGGACGAAAATGAACGAAAACTGAAAATTCAAAAATCATCGGACCAAGACCAAATGTCAAATATGAATTGAATTTGTGTAACTGTTACCAAGATTATGATAAACGGAAACTGATGATGGGGGAAAGACAGACTGACGGAAGGAGGGAACAGGGTAACACAAATCAGTAATTTGTAATTACTCATCAAACAATTATAATAAAATTAACAATACAAACAAGAGCTAGGGTTATGATGGCCCTGATATCGCTCAACTGTATATAGGCCCCCAGGGCGGGGCCAATTTTAACTTAGGGGCTTTATTTGAGCAAACTTGGAAGTCACCCATTAGAAGATGTTTCATGATAAATATCTAAGCCCTAGCTCTTTGGGGTTTTCAAAAGAAGATTTTTTTTAAGTTTTTACTATACACATATAGGGAAAAAACAATGACCCCACCCCATCACCCCACCCCATTGACCCCATGACTTTTATTTGAAAAAACTTGCTAGACACCCACTAGAAGATGATTCATGCTTAATTGACTCATTTTTTGCTCTAGCTATTTTGGTTTTTTAAAAGAAATTTTTTAAGTTTTTACTATATACAAATAAGAAAATTCAATGATCCCCCCCCCAGAGCGGGGCCAATTTTGACCCTAGGGCTTTTATTTGAACAAAACTTGGTAGACACTGACTTGACAATGTTTCATGCCAAATATTTAAGCTCTAGCTCTCGTTTTTTTTTAAAGAAGATTTTTTAAGTTTTTTCTTTTGGTTGCCATGGCAACCAGAGTTTTGCATGGAATTTAATTCTTTGAATAATTTTTAAAGTTGACTACCAAAGGAACATCCCTGTGAAGTTTGGATGAAATTGGCTTAGCGGTTTATGAGGAGATGTTGTTTAAAGTAAAAGATTACTGCCCGACGACTAACAAAAAGCGATCACAAAAGCTCACCATGTCACTTTGTGACAGGTGAGCTAAAAAGAATGATACCTCAGTCTAATGCATGCGAAAGTCAATTTTTTTTCAGGCCACAAGGACGAGACCCTTAGGTTTATTTCCTGCCCGGATGATATTTTTCCGGCCCAGACATTTCAAGCATTATTTTATAATAAATCGGTTGAATGTAAAAATGATTGTCTTTCTTTAAATTAGTGAGACCATCAATATAGAAAAATAAGAAGATGCTGACCAATTGAAATAACTTAAGCAGGGTTCTCACTAGGATTTTCAAAGGAGGAGTCCTTGGACTCCCAAGCACAGAAAAGTAGGAGCACAGAGCACGTTGAATATGTTAAGCCATCTTTGCTGCACTTATGCAGTTGACGAATATGATGTATATTAGCAGAGTATAAATAAGCTAGGGTTTGGAGAGTCAGAGTTTGAACAGAGGAAAAGCTTATTCAGGAAAATGGTAGTATGTCCCAAATGAAATACACTGTACCATAAAATTGATTGAAAAGATTTAAAATATAATTTCAAAAACTCTACATCATCAGACCATAATGTTGTTTTCTTCCAGATTCACTCAACACACGCCCCTCCCATAAGAAAATATTCATTGTATATGACAAACACATACTGGTAAATACCCCCATCTCAACTAATGTGAACAATATCTTTAGTAATTTTAATTCTTAAACTACATTTAAGTGTTATTACACACATTTTAACAAAACAATGTTTCCTTTTGGTTACGATTTTTTTAATTATAAAAAAGCGGCATCGCGAAAATATGTGACAATTGAAAATTTGTCTGTTTCCAGCAGAAACATTCACAATTCTACTTGTTGTTGGTTTTGATTATATTAGATTAAACAATTTTTTGATTATTTTAAGATTTTTACCCATCGGCTATTTCAACAAAATTTTCAAATCTGTAATTTACGGCAAAATTTACCGTTGTTGATGAAACTTTTTGAAGACAGAGTTGACTGGTATTTATTTGACAGGTACAAAATAGTTCTACGGTTGGTCAATATCTTCTTTAATAAATTCTTTGCATCACCGGGAACTTGTTATCAATCAGGTCATTGATATTTTTAACTTTTTGAAATTTTATTCGGACATGAGGACTGACGGAAAGGAATTTTTCTCGGACCGCATGATTTTTATTCAGCCAGGACCGAGGACGGACTGACTTTCGCACAGAATGATACCTTAGAAACAGGACGTATTTCGAAGATTATAAAATCAGTAACAGAGATTTCATTTTTATCAAATAAATGATATAATGTATGGTAACTTTTATAGATATATTCAAATATTAACAGTGACTTGTTACATTTCCTCTTTTGTTTACAAATTTAAACATACCGGTACTTTATATTTCATAAACTTTTTTTTTACAAAGTTTTATATTTCAGTAGTCTGAAAATCCTGAAATTGTGATTTCATCCATGCAAAGAAAGATACAATGAAATGATATTCATTCCCAACATAATTTACTTTATGAAACACATCAAGTAATGGTTAAAGTCTTCCACTGAAAGCTGTTACAAAGTTTCACAAAATTTTAAGCAAATTGTTCTTGAAATATTTATTGCTAACAACATGTATCAAAGATTGCAAGTTAATTGCAATATCAATTTTTGACAACAGTGTGGCTCTTAACCTATGCCTCAGATTATAGTTTTTTTCTCTTCAAGAAAGGTCAAAAACAAGTTTTACAAGGTTTACATGATAGTTATAGAGTATGTTAATGTTTATTACCTGCAAAAACGGCATGGATGTGAAGTAATTTTCCATAAGAGTAGCAAAAATGTAAATAAAGTAATACTTTGACCTCCAGACTCAATCACTAAAACTGTACTATTCCCCAAAAAGTAATGAAAGCAAAAAATGGTTCCGCAATGGAATATCTTTTTGTAAACTATAACCGGACACAAAAAATATAAAGATTTTGAAAAATAAAAGTATTTCTTGGGCTTGTTGAGCCTTTTAACCTACACAAAGTGGTATCAACTCAACTCTATCTCCTTTTTTCTGTAAGCTTCAAGGTAATTATCAGTTTAAGATTATAGTTACATGCATCAATAATTGTGCAGATTATCATTTTAAATTTTGTATGAGACTTTTGTAGTAAAAGTTAACATTTTCTTTCAACACAACAATACAAATGTACATCATATTATAGTACCCAAATTCTAATCAGTATTACTTCTAAAGAAATACCATTTATTTTCATGAATTATAAAAAGATTCTCTCTATTATCTTTTAACAAAATTCTATAAAAATATCAAGAGCCACCATCGGGCGGGGGCAACGCTCGACCTTTTTATTTTTTCTAAAAGCAAACAAAGAAACGTTTGAAAAATTTTTAACGTTTCCTGTTTATAACTTGAATAGGTCTGTCTTGTCACACTTGTTTTGTCAAAGTATGAATCATTTCCATAAATAAATGTCAATGTTATCAAAATTAAGAAGAAAAAAAAACATATATATATATATAAATATATATATAGAAAAATCGGCACGCCGATTTTTCGTGCGATTTTTCTATGTCTAATTTCTCGCTCATGACTTTCTTTCTTTCATATATATATAATGCAATATATATATATATATATATATATATATATATATATATATATATAGATAAAATTATAATGTTTAAGAAATAACAAACTCTATGTAAATTCGGTTAGCGCTTTCAATGCTTTCTTCGCATATCTTCAGCCGAAACTTTAATAAACAATAAAATATAAACAAATGACGTAACGTCATGAAAAAAGCGGGAACGTTAAATGAATAATTTAATTCCCGGCAAACACAATATGGTTATTTATACTGAAAAATTATAATATTACGGACATTGAGCATAATCCGTACAATCTGGCAGTGAATTAATGACATTTATTAAAGGGAGGTAATAAAATTCACAAGTTAATGATTTTATGGCCACAAATTGTATGGTAATTAACAATTTTTTACTCAATAAATATTGGTAAATAAACGGACAATTGGATTGAATAAAATCGCAAGCGTTTCTTTCATAATTAAAAATGAAGAGATTGTAATAATATGATGTACTTATATATATATATACCTTGTTAAACGATTATTACCAATGAGCATTTTAGCTGTGGTTTTAATAACTTGATTAAAAGTTTTTCTTTTTCTTCTCTAAAATTGTCACTTTCGATTTAATATCTTATATAGAGGGAAAATGCTAAATTTACCTCCTGAACAATTATGTAAATGTTTATTTACTTGTAACATTCTGAGTTCTTCAGTGTTTGTTTGTTGCCTATGTAAAGTCATACGTTTACATAATTCATTTTTTGTTTGGCCAATATAAAACTGTTTACAGTTGTCACAAATTATTGAATATATCACATTTTTTGAAACACAGTTCATACTTTGTTTTATCTTAAATGTCTTACTGTTACAAAATTGTATTTCATTTCCTTCTATTAGAGAAGGACATGTCTTACACCTACTCTGTTGCACTTAGAAACTGTTGTTACAGTATTATTTGTCATGTCGAACTTTGAAGAGGTTAAGATGTTTTTGAAGATTTTTTTGCTTGTCTTTTACTGTTTATAAAGCGCTTCTTTTCTAAAACACTGTTCATCCTTTCACTTTTTCGTAACACATTCTCACAAGATCGAATTGCTTGGGAAATATTGGTATTTTTGGGATTAAATGTTGTTACACATGGGATAACGTTGTACTTGTTGTTAGCTGTTATGTTTTCTTCAGTTTTTGATGGACCTTTTAATTTGGCTTTAGATATTCCGTATGTAATAATTTCATCTGGGTAATTCTGATTTTTAAGTCTTGTAGTTAGTTCTGAGAGGCGCTTTTCTTGCAGTGTTTCTCCTCTTACTATAGTTATGATTCTTGACGCAAGGTTGAAAGGAATGTTTAACTTTGTATGTTTCGGATGACACGATTTAAAGTTGAGGTAGTTGTATGTGTCCGTCGGTTTTACTGTAGATATCTGTTGTTATATGTGTTCCAGATTTCAATAACTAATACATCTAAAAATGGCATGCCCGTTTCACTTTTATTCCATCGTAAATTGAATACAGGGGTGTAAATTGTTTATTTCTCTTAATAAATCATCTGTGTTGATATTTTTTCCGACTATTAAAAAACAATCATCCAAAAATCTCTTCCAGTTCATTTTAATGTAGTTTGAAAAGTCGTTTCCGTGTATTGTTGATATTCTTTCATAGAGTGTTTTCTCTAGATATCCAAGTACCAAAGTAGCATAATATATATTTAAAGTAGCATATATATATTTAAATTTTTTCTTCTATAATACATAAGTGTGTTTATATATATTCATTGACCTTAAGCCGGCAAAAGTAACATGGGTTCTGCACATTACCTCGTTGAGGTGAACATTTGAGCCAAGTTTGAAGAAAATCCTTCAATTGGTATAGGGTTTATAGAGCGGACACGATAATGGAGATGGTCCGACCGACCGACGCGACAAAGCGAATCCATTATAGCCCCCCACCACATTAAGTGGTGGGGGTATAATAACAAAGTTATAGCCAATAATAGCAAGAACAAGCAAAATTTGGACATTTGACCTTGAAGGTCAAAGTCATTTATGGATGAAGGTCAAGGTTAGTCTGGTCTACTAAAAGGTCTTGTCCCAAGGGTTGTTGTGGCCAAGTATGAATAAATACACCAAGAACTTCAAAAGTTATGATCCAGGTACAAGTTTGCAGACGGCTATGGCAATGGCAATGCCGCCAGGACTATAACAATACCTCTACTTTTTTTTTTCAAAAAAAAAAAGTCGAGTTAAACAACAAAACTGAAATGTTAAAATTTGGTATAAGCTGTATAGTAAGTATTATGTTGACTACTGTATCACAACTCTTCTTTCATATCTGTTTTCCGTGTGTTAAGAGATTCACAGTACATCTTATACACGTCTGGCCGAACATCTTTACTAACCTCAAAGCCAAGCTCTTGAACTCTTTTCAAAGCCCACTCTAAGTCAAGGCCACCTTGTAATGCTGCTGCTAAAACTCCAAAGTAAGCTGAAATTACACCATTGAATATGAATAGTTACAATTCTATGATGATGTTCTTTCTTATACTACAAAGTTAATAATTTATTCTATACTCTTGGCATACAGTAAACAAGAACTAACAAGGAAGGTGATTAATACACACTTCATACAGCTTTAATTCCTAAAATGAGAGTTCCAATAACCAGGGGCCACAAATGTCTTTTTACCAATTTGCAACAAGAGGTCTCCTGAGGCAAATTAAAAAAAAAAGGTATGTAGGACAAAAATATGCATTCAAGCAGACAGCAAATCTATCACTGTAACTAGGGCAACATTGACGCAAAATACGCCTGCTTTTGACAGTGATGTGGGCATTATAGATATGCATATAGGAGATATGCTCTGGGCATTTTCTGAAATATCTAGAGTCAGTGTACCCGGTTCCGCACAGGACCCGGTCCCGCACACTTTCCCATTTTTCATTTTTTCTTTAAAAATCAAATGATTTTATTCAGTTTTCATTTGTGTTTTACTGAACTGGCATGTTTTCAGCAGGATATGACATAATCTGGGATCTTGCACCCCAGCCTTTCCCTAAAGAGTGCAGACGAAAATGTAAATACATGTACATGGCTGTGTAGGTCACACATAAAAAAATCTTTTTCAGCAATTAAACCATGCTAATTTCTATTTCAATGTTAAGATATTTATAAAATATATATTTGAAAATAAATGTATGCTTTTGTTTTGGCAAATTTGCTGTTAGTTATGAAATATATGCACATGATTTAACTTCTCCCAATAACCAAACGTCAAGTCATTTCACCTTGAATCTTTTGTTTAAAATGATACCAAACTCTTAATCGAACAAGTCATAACTAAACAGATGAAAAAACCTTCAATAATAATGTTTTATGTCTGTGTTTACTATCTACAAGTGGTAAAAAAGTAATTTCAATTGCTGTTACATGTTTCCTGTGTGCTACTATGCTTGGAAATAAATGTTTGTATACTGTAGTAAGAATGTGCTTTAAATTTATTTGAACTCCTGAAAATTTGCAAAACAATATAACTTATCTGGACTTATGATGTTAAATAATTTATAAAACATGTTTAAGATGTACCTTTCAGTATAAAAATGGCCTTGTGTGCGGAACCGAGTCCACTATTTATCATATTTGGCCCATACCTGTTGCTTAAAATCAAGTGCGCCTAGAAGTATGACCTACTTAAGATAGAAACGTTTTGGTCATCAGTTTTTATGGGCAAAGGATGTAATTTTCAAAATAATATCAATTATAAGAAGAATTTTTAACTATAAGATAATTTTCTTATTTTTCCTTAAAAAAGTGTACGACTCCGGGTACACTGACTCTACATATTTTATCATCTCTAGTGACCTTGACCTTGCAAATATTAACCAACATTACATGTGTCAAACTTTAGTAGGGACCTGGATTATGTGTGCAATAAGCCTCACAATGGTGAACATTTGTGCCAAGTTACATCCCCCGATGAATGTAGAAGTTCATCTCAGAACAAGCATTTTTCAATGAACTCTAAGTGTGACCTTAACTTTTAACCTAGAGATCTGGTTCATACATGTGAGACTGCTTTTCATAGTGGTGAACATTTCTAGGAAGTTTCATTAGAATCCCAACCTGGTGGAGGAGATATGCTCTGGACAAAATTTCTATACATATATATGTTCTTTTGTCCAAGTATTAACTTGAATGCCATCAATAAATAACAAACATGAGCCAACACCAGACAAACAACACAGTAAAGATTACTCCTAGAAAACATAACTGACTAACAGATTATTATTCAAATTTAATATTTGACCTTGATGTTCATAAATTGTCTAAGTAAAATTTGAATTGGAAAGTGCAAGTTACAGTCCATGTCCCCTAGCACCGGCTTAAGCAGAATTCAACATTTAAACACAAAAAAAAAGTGAAATTTTTAATTAAGAGACATCGGCAGATGTGTTCATGCGGCGATTATCGGCAGATGTGTTCATGCGGCGATTATCATAGAACCTTCAATGTGACACAGTTGTGCCATTCCATGAAAAGTGGCGTATTGTCCCCAAGTAAAAGAATGCGTGTGCCCTAAACGAGAAAACAATGGGCGGAACTAAATAAAATGAAATTTTGAAAGGGGATCTGAGGTTATGAAGCCTGCCTATCACAGACAAGAGGTCAAAAGACAAATTTAAAAGCAGGCAACATATCCTAAGGGTGATTAAACAGTATTCAAGTAGGAATACTGGAACCACCAAGGTTGAAAAAGGCCAAATAGAAGAAACTAAAAGTACCACATAACATGTATACACAACAATAATGTTGTGTTGAACGATCTTCAAGGATCGAAACTATAACATCATTCAGATTAAATGTACGGGGAGACTTTTTACAGCCGCCACACAGAACAAATAACACGGATGTGACAATAAAATAGAGAAATACAGAATCCCTAAAGAAAACCCGACAAAACGACAAAATTGATCCAAGCAATTATCATAGTATTGCAAGCAATCCATAAGTCCCCTACCGGTTAGAACCCCATCAACATTCTGAAGGGCCATTGGCCATTCACTAATGTTTCAATTTTTCTCTATTTTAAGTAAATTTGTTGGAAAAGTTCTTTAAAAGTGATCACAGGAAACAGTTTTTATGAACAGACAGACGGACTGAAGGACACTCTAAAGTTAATATTTGAAACATCCCTGTTACCAAAATAAAACATTTTTAAAAGCAAAATTTTTAAAGAGGAGATAACTCTTGAATTAAAGATGCAATTTCATAAAAAAATTTCAGCTCTTTTTGACTAATCACAAATATTGTTATATTTGCCATGTTTTAAGCCTATTTGTTGCCAAGGCAACCAATATTTTTTCAAAATAGGAAGAACAGATAAGACATGCATTATCTCCAGACTGCCATCTACCCATATGTCAAGTTTCATAAAATATTTCCAGTACTTTTTGAGTTATCACTGGATTCAGTTTATGTGTAAAATTTGCCATATTTTCAGTCTATGTGTTGCCAAAGCAACCAGAATTTACAACAATATTTTTTCAAAATAGGAAGAGCAGATAAGACATGCATAAATTCCAGACCGTGCCATCTACCCATATGTCAAGTTTCATAAACATATTTCCAGTACTTTTTGAGTACTTTATCACTGGTTTCAGTTTATGTGTAAAATTTGCCATATTTTCAGTCTAATGTGTTGCCATAGCAACCAGAATTTACAACATAGGAAGAAAAGAAAAAGACGTGCATAATCTCCAGACTGCCATCTACCCATATGTCAAGTTCATAAAAATATTTCTATTACTTTTTGCGTTAACACTGGATCCAGTTTATGTGTAAAATTTGCCATATTTTCAGTCTATTAAATTGTTGCCATAGCAATCAGAATTTTCAACATAGGAAGAAAAGAAAAAGACTTGCATAATCTCCAGACTGCCATCTACCTATATTTTAAGTTTCATAAAAATATTTCCAGTACTTTTTGCGTTATCACTGGATCCAGTTTATGTGTAAAATTTGCCATATTTTCAGCCTATTTGTTGCCTTAGCAACCAGAATTTTCAACATAGGAAGAAAAAAAAAGGCGTGCATAATCTCCATACTGCCATCTATCCATATATCAAGTTTCATAAAAATATTTTCAGTTCTTCATATATCAAGTTTCATAAAAATATTTTCAGTACTTTTCAAGTTATCGCGGGATCCAGTTTTGTGGACTGACGGACTGACAGACAGACGGACGGAGGGTAAACCTAAAGTCCCCTCCAGTAAACCGGTAGGGGACTAAAAATGTTGCAGGCTCGGTTTGATTGAGCCAGTTCATGAACGGTACTGTAAAGTGCAAGTTACCGTCCACGCTCCATAGCACCATCTAATGCAGAATTCAACATTTAAACACAAAAAATGGTGACATTATGAATTTAGAGATATCTGCAGATGTGTTCATACATACGGTGATTAACATGGAACCTTCAATGTGACACGGTAGTGCTATTCCATAACAAGATTGCATTTGAGAAAAATGCTATGCCACTGCACGGTTCAAATTTTATAGCTGTACATCAAAGGACTAGAAAGTAGGTCACATCATCAAAATCTAGGTCACCTGATATCAAAGTTCAATTTTACAACTAAAACTGTGCACATGGTCAAAATTTCATTGCTGTACATCAAAGGACAAGAAAGTAGGTCACTGTCCCCTTGGGCAAGGCAAAATTTTGACCCAAGGGTTTAATTCAAAACAATCTTGATACAGGTCAACCAAACAACATTTCAAATCAAATACTAAGCTGTAGCTTTTCTTCCATTCAGAAAACATTTGTTTTATCTTCTGTTTTTACTATGTGTACATAATGAGAATCACTGCCCCCGGGCAGGCCCAATTTTGACACCAGGGGAAAAATTTAACTTTGGTAGAGGACCTATATAAAACGATATACATGTATATCAAACATCAAAGCTCTATGCCTTGTACCTTCAGACAAAAATATTTTTTATTTTTTTCACTATATGTACATAATGAAAATCAATGACCCTCGGGCGGAACCAATTTTGACCCCAGGGCTATAATTTGAACAATCTTGGTAGAGTTTCAAAAACTCATGCCATATATTTAACCTCTAGCCTTTGTCAATTCAGAAAAGAAGATTTTTCAAGTTTTTACTTTATACATATAAGGAAAACTATTGCCTCTGGGGCTGGGCAATTTTTACAATAGGGGCATGATTAAAACAACTTTAGTAGAGGACCCATAAATGATATTATATACCAAATATCAAAGCTCTAAGCCTTGTACCTTCAGACAAGAGAATTTTTTGAATTTTTTACTATATGTACATAGTGAAAATCAATGACCCCTGGGGTGGGGTCAATTCTAACCTCAGGGCTATAATTTGTACAATCTTGCTAGAGGTTCACTACACAATGTTCATGCAAAATATCTTAACTCTAGCCTTTGTAAATTTAGAGAAGATGATTTTTTAAGTTTTTACTATATACATATAAGGAAAATCTATGGCCCCTGGGGTGGGGCTAATTTTGACACTAGAGGCAAAATTTGAACAACTTTGGTAGAGTACCTATAGATGATATTATTTAACAAATATTAAAGCTCTAAGCCTTGTACTTTCAGACAATACGATTTTTTGATTTTTAACTATATGTATATATTGAAATCAATGACCCCGGCGGGGTGGGGGCAATTTTGACCCCAGGGCTATAATTTGAACAATCTTGCTAGAGGTTTACTACACAATGTTTCATGCAAAATATCTAACCTCTAGCATTTGTCAATTGCTAGAAGATTTTTTTTTTTTTAAGTTTTTACTATAAGTTTTTACTATATACATATAAGGAAAACCAATAACCCCCCGGGGCGGGGCCGATTTTGACCCCAGGGCTATAATTTGAACAATCTGGGCAGAGCTGCATTACTGGTACTGGTACTGCAGTACGTACTGCAGCGATTTTGCAAGTACTGATACTGAATTACTCTTACAAAATTTTGCTACTACTGGTACTGGTACTGCATTACTGTCATAAAAAGTGGTACTGCTACTGCATTACCCAGTGAGTACTTTTGGTTTTGATAAAAATTAAAAATAACATCAATTTTTGTCATATAATAAAGCTGTAAATTACATTAACTATATTTTATTTTTGTGAAAAAGTAAGTTATCAAATCTAAAGATAATTTGCTGCAATATTCCTTCCAAATGTTAACATAGTATTCATCATAAAAAGCACCAAAGACTTTAAGTAAAAATTAAATTAAATTAAGATAGACAGACTCAATAAATCTTTACCCTAAAATATATTAATTTATATATTAATAAAATATTAATTAATTTCTTCTATTCTAAAAAAACTCATTTCAAGTGAAACAAGTGATATTGTTTATTATAAGCACCATTAAAAGTTGTTAATTACTTTGGTTTAAATTGAACAGAGGTGTGAAGGTGTGAAAGGCAACAGAAGACGGTTGTGTTTTAAATAAAAGATGTTTGCATTGTATTTATACAGTTGACTGGTTACAAAACAGTTAGATATGACATGAATTTATGTTGTAAATATTGTTTGTAAAAAGTATGTTAAAACTATAAAGTTGTAAATATGTTATGTTAACTTTAAAGCAGCACGCCTCCAGAGTCCAGATTCATCCGAATTTTCATGAAAATTTTGAAAAAGTATTTAAAGGTAAAAAATTGTTAAATGAACAAAGATAGTACTTGACACATTACAATCGGCACTTAAAATCCATGTTAATTACCAAAAAGAGGTCAAATTAATCATGCATAAATAGCCCCTACTCCGTTAGTAACGCAGTAGAAATATGGTGATAAATACTACAAAATACAGTCATTAATTGCAAATAAATCTTTAATTTGTTTACTTTTGTCAAAGTTTTAGTAATTTTTTTCCAAGTTTAATTTTTTTGAAATATTTTGGGTCATCTGGAGGCATGCAGCTCTAAAGTAAATTATGATTTTATTTCTTCGCTGAATAATATTTGCAATTATTTGTTTGACACTGTATTTATTCAAACTTTGATGAATATATAAAAGTAATGGTACTGATACTTAATTACTTCACCAAAAAAAGTACTGGTACTATAGTACCGAGCTAAAATCTAGTACTGGTACTGGTACTGCATAATTTGCCAAGTACTGGTACTGGTACTTAAGTACTACACCCTTAGTACTGATGCAGCTCTGAATCTGGGTAGAGGTCTACCAGACAATGCCTTATGCAAAATATCTAAGCTCTAGGCCTTTTGGGTCTTTACAAGAAGATTTTTTAAATTTATTCTTATAATTCCTTTTGGTTGCCATGGCAACCAGATTTCTGCATGTAATGAAATTCTTTGAACAAGTTTGGAAGCCCTTCACCCAATGATCAATCCTGCCAAGTTTGGTTGAAATTGGACAAGTGGTTTTTCACAAGAAGATTTTTAAGTTTCACTATATAATCTATATAACACACACACGCACACAGGTGAATCGCTATATGCCAACGCATTGCAGATGCTGCGGTGGCATAAAAAGCGGTGTATGGTCCCCAAGTAAAAGAATGTGTGTGCCCTAAATGAGAAAACAACAGGCGGAACTACAGTAAATACTGTCTTAGTGACCCCCTTTATATAGCGACGTTCTGTCTTTATGGTCTGTATTTAGAGACTCCCTGTCTAGTCTGTACAACGACCATGATTTAGCCTCTCCTGTAACGGCATATAAGCTGTGCAAAGCAACTTTTCTAAGTGGAGTAACTCGAATTGGGCTACCAAAAAACACGTTTTGAAGAAATTAAAATTAAGGTGAATATTACCGTTTGGGATACCAGAATGTGTACATAAAAAGTTTAACTAGATGTTCTGTCATTAGTGACCATAGTTAGCTTAGCCGAACAGTATTTACTATATAAATGGTCTGTATTTAGAGACTCCCTGTTTAGTCCGTACAACGACCATGATTATGAAATTAAAATAGGTGAATATTACGGTTTGGGAAACCAGAATGAGTACATAAAAAGTTTAACTAAAGGTTTCAAACACCATTTTCTCCCAAAATTTTTTAATAAATGTACATCAATACAGAATCCTATACCTGTATTCATTTTTATGTGTTTTATTGTAGATGGTGTATCTTATTAGTAAAATTGGATTTAAGCAAAGTTGTTTTTTACAAACAGATTTATCAATATAAATTACATTTTTAATCAATATGTGACTTTAAAATACTAATGTAATTGTGTAGTTCTTATCCAATTATACATGCAATTATAATACTGTCTTGTTTTTATAAATTTTATGTGGTATGTTTATGTCATGTTTAACACAAGCAAATTCGTTGAATTTTTATCCCCCGCCGAGTACTGGTTATTATTACCACAACAACTGAAGACATAAGGCTTTATTTATATATTAATCATGGCATAAACAGTAATATTCTTTGAACTTGATAAATATTCAGGGCAATAACAGAGCCATAACTTTGTGTTAAATAGTAAAATCTGGAAATGCCAATGAGATGTATGCATACTACATAACTAATCAAGGGCCATAAATCTGAGTTATAAGTGTCTGACTGGAACAAGCCGACGATATGCGTATCTCCTCTTGATATTCATAATTCCCATACAGTTTCGTTGAATTCCAGTCAGTAGTTGCAGAGAACTACTCCGGAAACAATTTTTACTCTATATGCATACTACATAACTAATCAAGGGCCATAACTCTGAGTTAAAGGGTCGGACCGGAACAAGCCGACGATATGCGCATCTCCTCTTGATATTGATGATTTGCATAAAGTTTCGTTGAATTCCAGCCAGTAGTTGCAGAGAACTACTCCGGAAAAAATTTTTACTCTATATGCATACTACATAACTAATCAAGGGCCATAACTCTGAGTTAAAGGGTCGGACCGGAACAAGCCGACGATATGCGCATCTCCTCTTGATATTGATGATTTGCATAAAGTTTCGTTGAATTCCACGGATTGAACATGGATATTCACCCCACATCGTCATTTCAGTGAGCTCGGACATACCAAAATTTGATGTTTATGAGGCAAATGAGCTCATAAACACCACCTGGACCAACGTCCATAAGCAAAATAAGCTCATAAAAGCGAAAAAATAGCTCTTAATTTGAATTTTATGAGTTATGTTCTTTATTTAACTACGGAATGAAGCTCATAATAATCAAATGTTGGCTCGGACGGACGGACAGAAGGACGGACAACGCCAAAACTATATCCCCCTCCCGATTCCATCGGCGGGGGATAATAAATAAATAAGAGCCCAATTTGAGCCGGGTGATGCTCTCCGAATAGGTTTTGGAAAAAGGAAAGTACACCTCTTGTAGTTTCAGAGTTATGACCCTGGAAAAAGTTCAAAGAGCATTAATTCCAAAATTAGGCAAGGCAGAGTAACTGTTCTTTGCACTGCACTTCTAATCAAGCGATCAATCAACCTACAAAAGTTCTTGTTGATAACTCTTATGGTTTCCGAGTGATGTCCCTGACAAAGTTCAAAATGTAAAATGAACAAAGGGCAATAACTACAAAAGGGGAGTTCAAGTTCTTGTGCGCTGCACATCTTCCCATTAAGATCTATCTACCTACAAAGTTTCATGTTGATATCTCTTATAGTTTTAGAGTTATGTTATGTCCCGGACAAGATTTTTCTAAAAGTGGAGATAATTCAAAAATAAGGCTTAATGCCCCGGTCACATATTCACGGAAAATGCCACGGAAGAGCTACGGTCTAATCGTTCACGGATTACTACGGAAATGTGAAATTCCGTAGTCCGCTACGGTTCCAGTACGGACAAACAACAGTATGAGTACGGAGTCCGACGTATTTACCACCAAAAGCCCCCGGAGAGACACGGATTGTTACGGACCGACACGGTTTGATACGGAGCGACACGAATCAGGACGGACGCACTACGGATACACTACGGTCTGCTACGGTATAAGCACGGGTTAGTACGAATAAGTACGGTCTGATACGGAGAAGAACGAATTGATACGGAGAAGAACGAATTGCCACGGATCTATACGGACCTAATACATCCGTCCACATTCTCTTGCATGCTCATTTTCAAAATGCCTCACAAGAAAAGAACATCTAGAAAACGAATTGCAGAGTTCAATGATTTTGGTGGAGAGGTTTCGGCCTAATCGCGTCCGACCCCTGAGACACATCAGGTCCGATTAAAGTGAAATTCTGAAGGACGCTGGATCCTTAACAAGTTCGGACATGAGAACCTCATACTAAACATGAAGCGGTCGTTGTAAAAGCCCATCTCTAGTCCACCATCTCATGTGTCTTCTCTTACCTGATTAGATATGGACTAGTAATCATTAATGAAAAATGTTGATCAATACTGCTTCTCTTTTAATTCATTTTACAATAACATTAATTATCGTGAATGTTTATGTTTTAAAAATATGTAAAAAGCTTGTTAATTAATCTAATTATCACTCAAGGGCCAGCGTCCGAGGCTTATGAGACACTTATATGTACATATTTACTCCAATTTCACGATCCAATGTTTGTAAAATATGTAACATTAAATGTTATTCTATTACTTATGAATTCTAGTACGATATTGATATATTTTGACCTCTATGCATGTCATCAAGCAGCTCGACCACTGCCTCAGCATTCTGGTCCTTTTAATTATAAAGTTGCAACCAGTAAATGGCAATTATCAGTTATTGATTGTTCTCGCAAACCTGTCTGTTTTTAACAAGAAGGTAGTATTTATACCCTTGAAAAAGTACATGATACAACCGAGTCTGCAATTCTCTTGTAATTTTGTTGTAATTAATGCTTCCGAGGGATCACTTTGTTACCAGATTTTTAATTCATCCGTACTAAACAGTGGTGGACTGTACCATTCCGTACCATTTCGTGTTGAAACGCAATAAACCGTATAAGACCGTGCTAATCCCTGTCTCTCCGTAGTACAACGTATTACGATCGTGGCTTTCCGTGACAATGCCGTATTAATCCGTATTAAAACCGTAGCTTATACGTAGGGTAACCGTACAAATACGTAGTTCTCCGTACCAAACCGTGGAAATCCTTGGACTACGAATCAGTACGGACTAGTACGGTTTTCGTACGGACCAGTACGTATCAGTACGGTTTAATACGGACTAGTAGGGATACGCTACGGTTGATTTTTCCGTAGCAAATTTTTGTGCATGTTCAAAAATTGTCAAGGATCGCTACGGATATACAAGGACTACTACGAATGATTACGGTTCCAGTACGGAGAGCTACTGACCAGTACGGGTAGCTACGGACGATGCCGGAATTAATCCGTGGCTCTTACATGGGCGTATTCCGTGAATATGTGACCGGGGTATAACAGAGTCATGGTTCTTTGGCAATGCACTTCTACTCAATGAGATATATCTACCTACAATGTTTCATGTTGATATCTCTTGCAGTTTTAGAGTTATGTTCGGGACAAAGTTCAAAGTGTTCAAATTAACAAAGGGCAATAACTCCAGAATTAGGCAAAAATGAGTTATGGTTCTTGTGCACTGCACATCTACCCATTATGAGATCTATTTACCTACAAAGTTTCATGTTGATATCACTTATAGTTTTAGAGTTATGTCCCGGACAAGATTTTTCTAAAAGGGGAGATAATTAAAAAAAACGGGCAAAATAGAGTTATGGTTCTTTGACACTGCACTCCCCCTCAATGCCCTCTAACACTGTATGATGTTTAAACAAATTATCTCCAAGGGTTTTCAAGTTATGCTCCAGACAAGACAACAGACTGACAAGGTGGCGACTATATGCTCTCCCTACAGGGAGCATAAAAATATAATTCAGCATGGTATGTATAATCCTGCTTTTCAACAAAGTATTGGCAAAATATGTTCAAATATCCAACATCTATAGAGACTGTTCACAGTGACTCCCTGTCTATAATGACCTTTTTTCTTTTCTCCCATCGAAGGTCACTGTAAACAGTTTTTACTGTAAAATAAAATGGAATTTTGAAAGGGGATCTGAGGTTATGAAGCCTGCCTATCACAGACAAGACGTCAAAACCCAACTAGGAGAAATAAGCCAACTTGGAGAATAGCCCACTAAGACAATATTCCACTAGGACATAAGCCAACTAGGAGAAAAGCCCACTAAGACAATATTCCACTAGGACATAAGCCAACTAGGAGAAAAGCCTACTAAGACAATATTCCACTACAACATAAACCAACTAGGAGAAAAGCCTACTAAGACAATATTCCACTAGGACATAAGCTAACTAGGAGAAAAGCCCACTTAGACAATATTCCACTAGGACATAAGCCAACTAGGAGAAAAGCCTACTAAGACAATATTCCACTACAACATAAACCAACTAGGAGAAAAGCCTACTAAGACAATATTCCACTAGGACATAAGCTAACTAGCAGAAAAGCCTACTAAGACAATATTCCACTAGGACATAAGCCAACTAGGAGAAAAGCCCACTAAGACAATATTCCACTAGGACATAAGCCAACTAGGAGAAAAGCCCACTAAGACAATATTCCACTACAACATAAACCAACTAGGAGAAAAGCCTACTAAGACAATATTCCACTACAACATAAGCCAACTAGGAGAAAAGCCCACTAAGACAATATTCCACTAGGACATAAGCCAACTAGGAGAAAAGCCTACTAAGACAATATTCCACTACAACATAAACCAACTAGGAGAAAAGCCTACTAAGACAATATTCCACTAGGACATAAGCTAACTAGGAGAAAAGCCCACTAAGACAATATTCCACTAGGACATAAGCCAACAGGAGAAAAGCCCACTAAGACAATATTCCAGTAGGACATTGGCCAACTAGGAGAATAGCCCACTAAGACAATATTCCACTAGGACATAAGCCAACAGGAGAAAAGCCCACTAAGACAATATTCCAGTAGGACATTGGCCAACTAGGAGAATAGCCCACTAAGACAATATTCCACTAGGACATAAGCCAACTAGGAGAAAAGCCCACTAAGACAATATTCCACTACAACATAAACCAACTAGGAGAAAAGCCTACTAAGACAATATTCCACTAGGACATAAGCCAACTAGGAGAAAAGCCTACTAAGACAATATTCCACTACAACATAAACCAACTAGGAGAAAAGCCTACTAAGACAATATTCCACTAGGACATAAGCCAACTAGGAGAAAAGCCCACTAAGACAATATTCCACTAGGACATAAGCCAACTAGGAGAAAAGCCCACTAAGACAATATTCCACTACAACATAAACCAACTAGGAGAAAACCCTACTAAGACAATATTCCACTAGGACATAAGCCAACTAGGAGAAAAGCCCACTAAGACAATATTCCACTACAACATAAACCAACTAGGAGAAAAGCCCACTAAGACAATATTCCACTAGGACATTGGCCGACTAGAATAAAAGCCCACTACTAAGGATATTATCCAAGCAGGATAATAGCCCACTAAGACAATATTCCACTAGGACATTAGCTAACTAGGACAAAAGCCCACTAAGACAATATTCCACTAGAACATAAACCAACTAGGAGAAAAGCCCACTAAGACAATATTCCACTAGGACATAAGCCAAGTAGGATAACAGCACATTAAGACAATATTCTAATAGGACATAAGCCAACCAGGAGAATAGCACACTAAGACAATATTCCACTAGGACATAAGCCAACTAGGATAATAGCCCACTAAGACAATATTCTACTAGGACATTGGTCAACTAGAATAGCCCACTACTAAGGACATTATCCAAATAAGATAATAGCCCATTAAGACAATATTCCACTAGGACATAAGCTAACTAGGAGAATAGCCCACTAAGACAATATTCCACTAGAACATAAGCTAACTAGGAGAATAGCCCACTAAGACAATATTCCACTAGAACATAAACCAACTAGAAGAATTGCCCACTATTAAGGACATTATCCCAATTGGATAATAGCCCACTAAGACAATATTCCACTAGGACATTGGCCCACAAGGAATATAGCCCACTCTTAAGGACATTATCCCAGTAGGATAATAGCCCACTAAGACAATATTCCACTAGGACATAAGCCAACAAGGAGAATAGCCCACTATGACAACATTCCACTAGGGCATAAGCCAACTAGAAAAGCTTAAGGCCACTACTAAGGACATTATCCCACTAGCAGAATAGCCTTCTAAGACAATATTCCACTAGGACATTGCCCTGTGAGTAATTGTTTACTGGAATATTGTTAATTCTGTAGCTTAATTATAATGTATAATTATTTCAGAGACAGCTGAAATACATTTAAAGAAATGGTATTGATGTGTCTCAAATAACCTACCTACACGCCTACCATCTCGACAATGCAGTAACACAGGACCATTTTGCCCTGCTTCTAGTAAAGTATCTTTAACCTGCAGAAATGTTTCTGATGTAAAATTGGTATCAGGTGCTGTAAACAACAATAAGAAAATGATTTCTAAATTCTTATTAAAAGTAACATAGTTCATGAATATAGCATTGTACAATGTATACATCGATGCTAGTTCAAAATTTCTGAAAACCTGAACATTATTTTTAATAGGTTTTATATAGTAGAAGAATGCCGTCAGGAGAATAATGGCAAATTCAAAATTTTTTTTAACATATTTATAGTTCATTAATGAATTAAATGATTAAGCGAGACTTACCTTTGGAAAAGGGAAGGCGAAGGTTGATCATGATTTCATCGAACACAAAACCCCCTTAGGGCTCACACAGATAAGGAAAGCAGCGGTCAGCGGCCAGGTTAGTCATATTTTAAAGATCACATAAATCTATACAATATTGATAAGAAATCTTATTCAGGGTGGTCGTGGGTGGGCGTGTGAGCCCTAAGGGGGTTTTGTGTCGGATGAAATCATGATCAACCTTCGCCTTCCCTTTTCCAAAGGTAAGTCTCGCTTAATCATTTAATTTCATCCAACACATAAATCCCCTTAAGGGCCCCACAGATTGTTCAGAGTGGATTGCTTATACAATATTGAGAAGGAAAGAACACAATATGATGCAAATTCATGTATTTATAGATCTAATATAAAAGCTAATATATATGTATATATGTTCATCAGAAACATTCCAGCTGTTCTCATTATGAGTTTGACCCAGCGTGCAACAGTTTGCTTAGATATTGAGTCATGCGGTTTGACCGTGGAAATTAGCAATGAATCTGTACCATTTCTAAGTGGCTGGGTTCTGTCAATGTATTCCTTGACTGTTTCTATTATACAGAGTTTTTTATTTTGATAGTATGCTTTTAATATTATTGGATCTAAATGCACTCCTGGTCGTGTCTGTTTCAAAACGCTAGATATATTAATCACAAGTTTGTCCGTATAAATGTTAATATCTGAGATTTTGAGCGCATGTAAAGTCTGGCATCTCTGTGCTGTAGTTAGTAAAAACAACATACACAATTTTCCGGACAATAATAACAATGATGACGTATCTATGTTTTCCAGGTATTTCAAAACAATTTGAACGTCCCAAATTGCGTTATACCGGGGCAGTGCAGGCCGCTCGTTGAATATACCTCTCATAAACCTGCTAATTATCTCATCAGAGTGTATATCCACTTTACCCGTTATCTTCACGAAGGTGCTAATTGCCGACCTTGCGGTATTAATTGCCGTATAACTTAAACCTCGCGAGAATAGCTGAGCGAGAAATTGTACTACTGTTTGTGTATTAGGTTTAAAGGGATTTGTTTGCCGTTCGCAAGAATGAAGCCATTTCGTAATGTACGTATTATATTGTTTTCTTGTGCTGTCCCGCCAAGATTTAATAATGAGTTCTTGAGCGACTTGTGGTATTCCTTGCTTTCGAAGGGCTGCCCTGATATATCGAAAGCAATCAGATTTGTTTTTGTCAACGAATATTTCATTTCTGGTTTGTGTTCCAGTTTTAATATGTTTTTTGGTTGTGGTAGGAGATAGCAGTCAGTCTTCTTACTAAGTTTATCAGAGTTGGCCACCATGCCTGTGTAGGCCAAACTGGTGCTATGATGACTGCCTGTGTTTTGTCTTCCTCTATCTTTTGTAGGATGCGCCCCATCAAACTGAAAGGAGCAAATATGTAAAATAATTGACCTGTCCATGTCATGGAAAACGCGTCCACGGCGTATGCATCTGGGTCCGGATATCTAGAAACATAATAGTTTAGTTTTTTATTTAACCTGGATGCAAATAAATCAATTTTCATATCGGGAAATTTATTGAACAGACTCAAAAAAATATAAGGATCGAGCGACCATTCGATGTCATCATTTCCAGTTCTACTAAGTCTGTCAGCGCGTGTGTTTGCAATTCCAGCTATATGGGAAGCTGACACATGAATGTTTTTATTGATGCACCAAAACCATAGCCGTTGTGCTAATTTGTCAAGCGACTCAATTCTTCCCCCATAATTGTTGATATATGCGCAACTTGTTGTATTATCGGTATATATTCTGACATGTGAATTAGAAATATTCTGACAGAAAGTGTGTAAACCTATTTCACAAGCTCGTAATTCTAATTCATTGATATGTAATTGTTGTTCCTTTGTTGACCAAAAACCATTGGTTTCAATATTTTGAGTTTTATTGTAACATCCGTACATTTTCTGAGAAGCATCAGTATATATAACCATGGAAAGAGTCCCCACTGAAACAGGTTTGAACTATTTTTAGCATTAGTGATCCACCAGTGTAATTGTGTATTTAAAAGTTGTGGTAAAGTCATAAAACTATCAAAATTTCGGTGATGTAATTTTAATTGATACTCTTTTACCTTTTCAAACGGTCTTATATACAACGGAGCATGTTTAACCCCCGGTTCTGCTGCATTAAGTTTTCCAATCAATTTTGTGAACCGGCGAATAGTTATTCTTCTGTTATGCAGTATGTCTGTGCACAGCGAGACAATATCGTTTATTTTTTCCACTGTAAGTCGAACAGTCATACTTACTGAGCACAAGATAAACCCTAAAAATGTAATTTTTGTACAGGGAATAAAAACTGATTTGCTCAAATTAACTGTTAGTCCTAATTGGTCCATTAATGTTATCGTTTCCTGGACATTTTTCAAGCATGAATGGAAATTATCAGCGAATAACCAAGAATCATCAATAAAGTATACACTCGTGTGACCCATTGACCTTAGATAAGCAAACACTGGTTTCATTAATTTAGTCCAGATTCTGGGGCTGCAGGAATAACCCATTACTAATGCAGTAAATTGGTACTTTATACCATTGAATAGAAACCTAAAGTATTTACGATCAGTTTCCCGGATTTTGATAGAATAATAGGCGTCCGAAATGTCAATTGAAGCCATATAACCGTCTTTCCGCATAGCATTAACTGCCAATCTCAATGATTCCATTTTAAAATGAAGTTTGCTAACATACCGTTCATTAAATTGTCGGAGATTCAATATAATACGCACGCGTCCGTCTTTCTTTGGTCTAATAAAAATGTTAGAAATAAATTCGTCACGCGTATTGCTTGGTGCCTGTTCGATAATGCCGCGTTTTAAAAACCGATTTAGTTCATTTCGTATTTTCTCTGTTTCGTCTTTTGAAAATTTTATTGGAGTCGGAATTAAAATTTGTTTAGGTTTTTCTGTTATTTCGGCACTGCAGCCCTTAATAGTGTTTAAAATCCAATCATCTATCCAATCATCTGTCGTAAGTGCCTCCCAAAAAGAAATATTATCAGCTGTTTTACCCGCTTTGAAATTGTGTATCATATTTTGCAATCGAATTGTTAATCCACTTACATTAATTACTTCCGCATAGGTTTGCCCCTCTTTGCAATGTGTTGATTCCTCGGGGGTGACTGGAATTTGTTTGTTCTCGGGGAGAAGACCATGGGTCCCTGATTGCTTCGGTTGTTGTATGTTTGGTAATTCTGTGCATGTGCCCCTCCCCGTTTGTGTAAAAAAGACTTCTTGGTAGATGCTGTTGTTGTTAAATTGGTTTTCGATTCTCGTAAGTTTTTTATGTCCTCTTGTAAACTGTCCCCAAATAATTTCGTCGCAGATGGTTTGTTTGTACACAAGGGTCGATACGCCAGTAACAGATCTTTCTTAATTTTTTCCATCCGTGCATCGTTTGAATGGACTACGGTTTGCGCCAGCATCTTGAAAGTGTCCCCTGTTAGCTCCCGTAATTCTGATGATACAGATTCCGTCTTCATTTTTTGCATAAGTTTAAGTACGGGAACTACAGCCTGGCATATCGAACCCTGCATTCTTTGCATAGCATAATCGAACGCCTTCGTGTTGCGTTTTAATTGTCGCCATAAGTGTTCTTCAACTTTCGGAACTTGAAGATTTTCCACATTGCAAGGACGTTTGTGTTTTAATGCCAATGATTTGGCTTTATCCTCCTTTGGTTTGGCTCTTAAGACTTTGTAAGCCAAAGATGCCAAATCTTTTGAAAGTTCTTCTCCTGTCTCTTTATTTCCTTCAAAAAAATCATCTATATCAAACCATTCCGTTGTGTCCCCTTCCGGGGCCTCTGCATTATTCTCTTCTAAGTAATTATTTATCAATTCATCATCATCTGACGTGCAAGCACTCTGCAAGTCTCTTTCAGGAGAAATCCGGGATTGCTTTGCAGTACTACCTCCAGATTGGTTAGAGTTGCCACTGCGCAATAAATCAAGGTCCTGTTTCATTGTTGTCATGGTTTCAGTGATCGTTTGCAGTGATGCTGCAAGCTGTTTTGCACCTGGCTCCGATGTAATGGTACTGTTTCCCATTTCCGACAAACGTTCAAAAATGTTTGTGTGGTCCCTATCTACGTCATTTCCGCCCTGGCATGGTGCCAATATAGACTGGAAAGAAAGTTGGACTGTATGAGAAATCTCAGATATTTATATAATGATATAATTCCTGTACGTAACCAATAAACTTATAATTTCAAATTTTCCATTTAGCTTTTTTGCTAAAACAACCAGTGGACGTATATCCATCCATAAACTGGCAATGCATTATATTTCTTCGACTTTATATAATGAATTAAACTTGCGAAACGTGGTATCCATTTCAGCAAGGATTGTGATATTCTCTTCATACATTGTCGAAGCATTATAGTTATTACACTTAATATAATAATTTAAACTTGCGAAACGTGGTATCCATTTCAGCAAGAATTGTGATATAATATTCTCTTCATACATTGTCGAAGCATTATAGTTATTACACTTAATATAATAACTTTAACTTGCGAAACCTGGTATCCATTTCAGCAAGAAATTCAATTTTTGTAAAATTTCATAGCATATATTTGAGAAATGTGATATCCATTTCATCAAAAATAAATTTGTACAACATACAATTCTTGTCATTCAATTAAAGGTTAATATTTTTTTTTTTTTTTTTTTTTAAATCTTACCTGATCTTCTTCTTCCATAATTCCAAAACCTCGAATTACACAAATATCTAAAATGACCACTAAACCCGAAATCCTAAGATTATTAATTAGTTTTGATTACTAGTTTAACTGATTTTCTTTTCTCTGAGTTTGTATATACGTTTAACCTTAACCGTTGAAGCCTCGTAATGACTAACCTGGCCGCTGACCGCTGCGTTCCTAATCTGTGGGGCCCTTAAGGGGGTTTATGTGTTGGATGAAATATAATAACATACCCCTCTGTTATAAGAATATAATCAAACCCCAAATGCAAATTTGTTAATGTAATCAAAAATAATCTTTAAAATACAGGAGAGACCCATTCATTAAACATTCACAAAACATGCTTTATATTAATTATCCTTCTGATGCATTTATAACTGTAAGCTTTAATTGTCTGTATATACTTATGACAATATATAAAAAATAGGTTTTGGGGAATGTAGAATATAAAGTACGATATATTTTTATAAAGTACGATATATTTTTATGGGAAATGTAGAATTTAAAGTACAATTTATTTTTATGGGAAATGTTGAATTTAAAGTACAATATATTTTTATATGTTTATTTTAAGCCATAACCTGCTGGAACAAAAAGTGATTACAAGTTCCCCTTTCCCATCATTATAGAGCCAGAATTATAGCCTAGTTATCTGTACAGTCTGACCAGGCCTTATACTATAGGCTAACATAAATCTTCAAATTCCCAAATTAATATTAGACAGCTCTATAAACATAAGCTGGAAAAGTTTATAAAAGAATTTAAGCAGTTTAAGGGTAAAAAGTATTATATGGTTGCAAATATACTGTGTTTTTCCATTAACTTAAGTAAAGACAACATATACTGGTATCCTCTTAGAAAATAAATATACTTACAAATTGGAATGTGATAGTATTTCAGTGAAGATTTTCCAACAAAATCTTTTTCTAACTGTTCATTATAGCCAATATCATCACCAAATTCTGATGGATTCTCAATTTCATAGTTCATTTTTGATTTTTCACCGATATAATCTGAGCTATGATGTCTGTTGATTTTATCTTTATTTAGTGTACTCAGGTCCTGCCGTGGTGGTGTAGAATCATTTCCGTAGGTAGAGCTACCATCTTTGATATTCAACAGAGCAACAGGCTCTTGTGATACCTTACCATTGTGAGTCACCCCTAGTCTCATATTGACAATAGCTTTAAATCCAGTTGCCTCTAATGATTTTACATCACATTTTCGAATTTGCCCAGCAACATACCAGTTTTTAGAAACAGGATGTGCTAACCAAAAATCTAACCATTCCTCTGGTTGACAATTGTGCTTTGGGGGATTTTTAACAACTTCTTCACCAGTTATGTTTGCAACTACCTCCTTAAGATCATCATGTGTGAAGTCTAATCCCATCGCTGCTGTAATCTTATAAAACTCTTCACTACGAATCTTTGGCTCGAAACTGGCATTGTAGCGTGTCTCATTAGCCATGTACATCAGGGTCACAAATGTAATGGTATATCCTCTATCACAATGTAACAAGATTGGTCTTCGTAACTTAGGGAGGACATCTGAAAATTTTCGAACAGTATCCACACTGCCCCAGTCATCATTAGCACCAATCAAAGCAACATACTGTAAGCTAGCTTTATGGGCAGCAGCCCAGGCTTCGGCAGTTGTTGGTAAATACTCTCCACCAAAACTACCAAAGTCATCAGTCTCATACACAAACAAGGAAAGAATACTTCTAAAGCCTGCCTCTGATGCATATTTGATTTGCCTTTCAGTCAGCCTTCCAGCAACATGAAAATCTGGTGTAATTTCTTTCGCCCACCAAACTTTACTTGGGGAATTCAAACCAGGTGGACTTCTTTTAACTGCAGTATCAACATTCACAGCAAAGACAGATGATATAGTTAGGCAACTTGACAAAGCTATTAAAACAAGAATGGTTCTAAATTGACTGCTGAAATTTACTGTTCGACATTTAGGTAGATCTCCATCATATGGATGATAAGAAACAAATACCTCCATTCCAAAAACTGATCATAAGACTCCTCTTCGGCACAATCCTACAAACAATAAAATAGCCAAAGTCAAAATACTTCATATTTCATATTAAACAATTAAACTATGTGAATACTGATGGCTGAAAATAACAAAGGCCAGTAACTGAAAAATAATGCAGGGTAGTTTATCATTCTTGTGTGCTGCACTCCTTCTCAATGAGATCTATCCACCTATGAAGTTTCAAGTTGATACCTCTACCGGACAAAAAGTATGAAAAATAAAATAACAAAGGGCAATAACTCAAAAATTATAAAGGGTAGAGTTATCATTCTTGCGCACAGCATTCCTCCTCAATAATATAAATCCACCTATGAAGTTTCATGTTGACATCTCAAAGACTTTTTGAGATATGAAAAATTAAGTATGAAAAACAAGAACGTGTTTGTTAAACACAAATGCCCACCGGCTCCGATTCTTGTCAGTAGCATATTTCAAAAAATGTTTACCCATTCACTCAGTTATGGACAGAAACATTGCCAAAAAATTGTAAACACAAGTTATATAGCTTGACAGAGTCATGGCATTTTGTAATTGTGAAATATATAAGTTGCCAAGTCATTGCTATGACTTGTGAAGTGATAAATATTCAACTTTATCAAATATATATGATTGTAAGAAATCTATACTTGGCACCCTTGACCTTGACCCACTGATATCATGCAAGTTATCTTCCTACCAAATATGAAATACACCTGTCAATGAATAAAGGCTGTATGGGCAAAAATGTTAAAATCTATATTGAGCATTGATGACCTTGACAAAACTGACTCCTAACTCCATCCAAAGGAAGAATACCATGCAAGCTATCTTCCAAATATGAAATAAATCTTTCAATAAATAAAGGCTGTATGGGCAAAAGTGTAAAAATCTATTTTTAGCACTTGTGACCTTGACCCAACTAACCCCTAACTCCATCCAAAGTAAGAATTACATGCAAGTTATCTTCCTACTAAATATGAAATATATCTGTCAAAAAATAAAGGCTGAATGGGCAAAAGTGTAAAAATCTATTTTTAGCACTAGTGCCAGTGATCCCTACCCCATTCAAAAGGATGAATACCATGCAAGTTATCTTCCTACAAAATATGAAATATATCTCTGTCAAAAAATATAGGCTGTATGAGCAAAAGTGTAAAAATCTATTTTTAGCACTGGTGACCTTGACCCAACTGACCACTAACTCCATCAAATTTTATGTTCCTATCAATTATAAATGACATCTGTCTATAGAATATGGTTAATACACCTGTAAAAATGAAAAAATCTATTTTTAACATTGGTG